>NC_040040.1:505862-582079 GCF_003713205.1 Coffea eugenioides | reverse complement strand
GGGTCCACTTCTCCTACTATTCAAGCAATGGATGGACTCATGGGCAATAATGATATTATCAATGATTTGTCTCTCGGGGATAAAAGCAGACAGGTTATGGCTAATGCAAAGCTTCAGGAGAGGTTTCATTCGATTAACGAGAATTTTAGATATGATTCTATGTTACTACACAAACTAATTGGTCTGAATTGTGACACCAAAACAGGAGACTCAACTTTTGGAATTAAGGTGATTATTGTTTCATTTACAGCACTAAGTAAATTTCCTGAGTGAAAGAAACTGGATATGGCCCTTATCAGGTCTTCTTTAATAATGTGCCAATACTTTTGGAAGAAAATAGGGGTCATACCGTCAAGTCCCAGAGCTTTATTAGGATGCAAAGAAAAAACAGCCTTCTTGACCTCCACCTCTGATACAGGTCTGATCAGCCTTGTGTTCATTGGATCTGTGATTACCCTAGGGATTCCCTGCAAGATGGAGTCAGATAGCTGGGGGTTACTCGTTGTAAAGAGTGATTGGAAGTAACTCTGTATTTCCCCTTCAACTTCCACCCCCGAGCTGCACCAACTACCGTCCTCTCTCTGTAATCCAAATATATTATTTCTTTTCCTCCTCCCTTCCACTACAGCATGGAAATATTTAGTATTTTTATCGCCCTCCTTTAGCCAGTTTACTCTTGCTTTTTGCCCCCAGTAAATTTCTTCTTGTCTGTACGCCTCTGCCAATTCCTTTTTCAGCTCCCTAATTATCCCCCTATTGCCAGTTTCTCCCTTTTTCTGTTGTTCTGCAATCTCCTTTTTCACTCTTTGAATCTTCCTTTTAGCATTTACATTCTTCTGTTTATTCCATCCAATCAAAGCCCCCCTAACAGTCTTTATCTTCTGGTGCAGTTGAAAGAACCTGGAGCCTTCTTGCTGTAGCTCTCAAGCTCTGCGGATAATACTTTCCACCTCCTGATGTTGCAACCATCGCTTATCAAAATAAAATCATTTCTTCTATCCCCCTTCTCTCGGCTCAGTGTCTAAAAGGAGCATCAGGTGATCAAATGCCTCATTCTGAATATGGGTACATTTTGCCTTCCCGTTTTTTTCCCTCCAATGCCTACTACAAAGCACTCTATCCAATCTTTCTTTGATTTCACCAGTTCCTTCCTAGTTGTTTGTCCAGGTCCACGGAGTGCCGTCAAAGCCAATATCAATAAGTTGGTTGCTGCTCACAAAATTCCTAAAACTGTCAAAGCTTTTCTCAGGCCTTCTAAGTCCTCCCCATTTCTCATCATTTGACATAATATCATTCATATCCCCGACTATCAACCAGTTGCTTCCCCACAACCATTTCGTCGCCTCTATAATTTTCCACTGTTGCGCCCTCACATGATCAACATTACTAGCATATATACAGATAAGCCACGAGTCAGTCTTACACCCATCTCCCTGAATTTGCACTTCAATAGTAAAATCTGTGAAAAGTACCCTCCGAACCTGTAACTCTTTCCTCCATAAAACAGCCATACCACCAGACTTACCCACAGGGTCAACAACAAATAAATTGTCATATCCAATTTTCTGTTTGACTTTGTTTAGAATATCCTTCCAATTTTTGGTCTCGGACAGGAAAACTAGCTCTGGGGAGTGGAGTTGAATAACTTCCTTAAGTTGGGGAACTGTCAAGGGGCTCCCCACGCCTCGACAGTTCCACACCAGAGCTCTCGTTGAGAATGAGGAGCCCCATTAAGGTTGGACTCCACCACCTCGATCGTCTGTTCCAGAACTAACTCTCCTTGCATCATCCTAGATTTCTTTCTCCTTTCCAAGCCTTCCTCCCTCACCCCCCCCATTCTCTTTCCCTCGTAATGCAATCTGTTTCCTTTTACTCCCCCCAATTGCAACTTCCATTACTTCATTTTTCTCAGATAAAGGCACTCTCCTGCCCACCTCCCGAACCAACCTCGTCCATGCCTTGCTCCTCATATATGTCCCATCAGGTTCCTTTCTGCCACCAGTACACTTTCCCACTCCTCCACTCCGGTCCACCTTTTCTGGCATGTCCTCATCAATCCACATAGTATCATAACTTACGTTATTTGGAGTCATATGTACTGGTGGCTCAGAGCTCCTGGCCTGTTCCAAGCTTTGACCAGGACTGTGTTTCCAATACCCCTCCCCTCAATCTGTTGCTCCCTCCTCGAGTGCACTAGCTCAATTCCCATATTATTCTCTTCCTGACCTCCCCTAGGCCCCTGACCCGTTTCCTCATGTTCCCTAACCTCTGCCCCCCTCTCATGGTTACCTTGCTCTTCTCATTCACTCTCCAAGTCAACAATAGACGTTCTGAAGTTCTTTCCTCCATTGCCTTTTTCCAGGCATCCCTCTCATTTTCAGTCTGGCTCGAATTTCTCCCAACATTCTGTTTTTTACCTGGGCTTCTGGGGTTGCTCGCCCTCAACCAGGCCCCATACTGAGGTGCCTTATCCGTACTAATGCCTTTCATGCTACAGTTTCTCTCATTATGTCCCACAATTCCACAGCAATAACAAAAATCAAGGCACTTCTCATACTTAAACTCTATCCACCTGGCATTTCCATTCAATTTCACTGTTGTTCCTCTGAATACGGGTTTGTTCAAATCCAATTCCACCAAGATCTTTATGAGTTTGCCATCTTTACCTCCCTCATTCGGAATTAAGATCTCAATAACCTTGTTAAAGACCCCCCCCAATCTTTCTGCCTACCTCCTTTGTCACCCAATGAATTGGTAAATTCTATAGTTGGACCCATATCCATGTCTTGGTAAAAGCCCCTTCATCCTGCTCCACTCCTTCCTTCCATGGCACCAGAACTAGAAACATATTATCATAAATCCATGGTCTGCCACTCAGCACTCTGTTCATATCTTTTTCATTACTAAAAATAAACTGAAACATGTTAATCCCAATCTCAACCACCTTCAAATTCTTAACATACGGCCACAAGTTGCTAGCAAAGCTTTTAATACCTGAGAGATTCGCACTCTTTTCTCCAAACACCTACCCTATAATACTCATCTGACATTTTGCCACCCCCTGATACGCATCTCTACCCTCGAGCAGAACACCCTTTGCTTCCTCATCAGTTAGAACAAATCTTCTCAACACCTGTTCCAGCTCCTCGGCCATTTGACTTATCCACAGGGAACCCCAACTAACCACCCGATCAAATCCTCTACCAAGCAGAACCTGTGAAAAGAGGTAGAGGCCACAAAAACATAGAGATCCAACCAAATACAGCAGCCGACCAGGAATAAAGGAAAAACCACCTAACACTACCACACAACTAAAAGCAAAGAAAACTAGACACGCAAACCAGGACAAAAGTAAAAGAAAAAATGAAATCAGTCTGCAACTTAACCCAACAAAACAGAAATCAAATCGATCTACAATTTGGCCAGTGAAGATCGGTCCTGCAGAGCATGGTATCCCCCTTTCGACACACAGAATACAACGCAGAGCAATGAATCATCAAACCCACGAGATCACCGTTGCTTACCGCCGTAGTAACAGTGGATCGAGACGGTTAGTAAAGGGAATCGAGACGAAAAGGAAAGGTGCGGGATAATATATTTAGTAAATATAAAGAATTTGTCATAGTATACATAGATGATATTTTAATATTTTCCAGAACAAGAAAAGAACATATAGGACATTTAAAATTAGTTTTTGCAGAATTTATTAAGCATGGTATAATAATCAGTTCTAAGAAAGCACAATTTTTTAGAAAAAACATAGAATTCTTAGGAATAGAAATAGGACAAGGAAAGATAAAACTACAACCTCATATTTGTAAAAAGATCTTAGAATTTCCAGATAAAATAGAAAAAACAAAAAAGTTACAATAATTTTTAGGATTATTAAATTATACTAGACCATTTATGAAAAATTTAAATAAACTAGTAGCACCACTTTACAGTAAAACATCAATAAAAGGACAAAAGTTTTTCAATAAAGAAGATATAAAACTAGTACAAGAAATAAAAAGAGAAATTAGTAGGTTAACAGATTTAAAATTACCTTTAGACACAGATTACCTAATAATAGAATGTGACAGAAGTAATTTAGAATGGGGAGCAATTCTTTTAGCAAAACCCAATAAATACAGCAGAAAGGAAGAAGAACAAATATGTAGATATGCTAGTGGAAAATATAAAGAAAAAGGAAATATAAGTAGCATAGATGCAGAATTATTAGCAGTAAAATATGCTTTGGACAATTTTAGATTATTTATCATCAATAAGTCAGAAATAACAATTAGAACTGATTGTGAATCCGTAGTAAAATTCCATAAAACATACACAGAAAAAAGAAGCGGTACTAGAAGATGGCTAAACTTTTATGATAGTATTATAGGAAATGGTTATAAAGTAAAATTTGAACCCACAAAAGGTAGTGATAACAAATTAGCTTATTATCTATCTAGAACTGCTAACACAATTTTTGATCCAGATGACACAGCAATTTCCTAAAGCCCAGATTGGCTAATGGGAACTCACCAAGTACCCCAAAGGCACAAGTCTACATTTCCACAGCTATGAGGAAGGTAATTTAGAAGAAATTCAGCAAGATATCTTAAATAACCTCTAGAATAGTAGAATTAGCACTGATAAAGTGAGAAATTTAAATATTTTAGCATTTTATTTAAATAATTTACCAAAACAAAGTTTTTCATATTATGTAATAGTCAAGGGAAAAACACCTGGAATTTATTCCAAGTGGATTTCAGTAGTCGAACAAATCAAAAATTTTCAAAAATCCTTTATGGAAATCTTTTCATAGCATACCTGAAGCCTTAGAATTTGCAAGAAGTAGCATTGGTATCAGTTTTCATGTAGATCCTAAAGCTAGCATGGATGGTATGAGGGTGCCAGTACAACCAAGTACGCAAGCCCCTAGTACTAGTAGAAGTTATCAGCATGCAGTAGAAAGAGATAATATAAATAGAATAGAATTTTGCAGACATTGTAGAAGTATGGAAGATGCTATTAGAAACCTAAATTTTAAATGTAGAAATTTTGAAGAAGAGACCAATTCTCTTAAAGAAAAGGTCAAATCTTTGACTGACCAGCTCAAAAAGATGTGCAAAATATCATAGTCACAAAGTGAGACTATTCTCACACAAATCTCTGAGATCGGAGAGTTTCAAGGAAAAATGTCTCATACAGTATCACAATTGGCCAGTTCTTCATCCGGCCCAGCAAAAGAAATTTTCATAAAAGAAAAGCCCATTTCAGAAAGGCCTTCTGAATACATAAAACCTTGAATGTTTTTCAAAACCCACCAAATGCTAGAACCTCTTCCTTTACCCATCATAGAAATTATCAGCCAAAAAGTACAAGATCAGCACTTTGCAAAAATCCTAGCAGTCCAAAATTATCTCAAAGAACTAGCATCAAACCCAACAGAAGCATCAAATAGAAACCTGAAAATCTCTTGTAGCTATTTTCTAAATCCTAGAAAAAGTTGTCCAGATACCCAGCACCATCCTTGTGAACACATAACAATAAATAACCATTGTACATATACTCTAGATTATTTTCTATTCAAAGTCTCTATTATTATGCACAGATTCAATAGAGCCCCACGACTAAATGTCAATGGGGAAAAAGTTGTTTTAACCCCCAGCTTCGCATGGATTATGGATTCCTTGAAATTATTTATTTCATGAGACCAGAGGATACTTTCAAAATGGGGACACATTTAGGATATTTTGTTAGAAGAATGTTAGATTATGGTGACTGGATAAGAGTACATATCAGATCAGCACCATCAGAATATCCGGGATTATTTGATTTAGAACCAACAATCCATAGAATAAAAATAACAGTCAGCAATATCAGGCCAGTCTTTGAAGGCCCAATACCAGCAGATCAAGTTGTAGAATGTCCACTCAGTTTAGAAGAACAGCTCAGAGAAGCCAAGGCAATCCAACTAGCATACAGACATTTTAAAGAAGAATGGAGAGATATGCGGCTTGTGTCTGAAAATAGAATTCAAAAAATCTATACACCATATAGATTCAATTTAGAAAAAGATTTTACGATACAGACAACTTATCCAGAATTATTCCAAGAACATTTAGAAGATTACATGGGCGAAGATGGAAGAAATTTAGACATACAACCATTGGTTATGGCACCAGGACCAGAAGAAAGAGAAGTAGAAGACTTTTGGGATACAGCACATTATTTCAACAGTCTGACCCCAGAAGAAGCCCTTAACATAGAAAACATGATGGAAGGCTAAAGTGGGACCCAAACACTAAGCCTTGTCGGCCAAAAGATCAATCAGTTGAAAAGCACTTTTCGGATTCCAAAATTTTAAAATCCGCAAAGAAAGCTGTACATACTAAAGACAGCTGATAATAGCTTTAGACTTTTTGGCCATTTGTCGGCCACATTCTTTTAAGTCCAGATTCCAAACTAGTTGCAATCCAAACAAATTTTGTAACAAATGAAGTCCGGGAATTCATCTATAAAAACCTCAGAGTTCTCATTCATCAAATAGGATGAACTCTTGTGAGCAACCTAAGTATAGAAATCTCTTGTAAATTTTAGCATTTCCAATAAAAGAAAAACACTTTCCAAAAACTATCTTTCATATACTTAGCATATTTGAGGAAAGGAAAATAGAGAGTAGAGATTAGTGCAGCCAACCTTAGATTGCAGTCCTACCGGAAACTTTGAAAGAGATACCCTGCAACTGAGAGTCCTAAAAGATCAAAAGACTGTGTAGTACCCATTTGAGCCGTTAGCCAAGAGGGCATTGAGGCATTTCAGGGGAAGATCAGGTGAGGCACACCTCTCAGCAGTACAGGATTCCCATTCTCATAGCATCAGAAGGATTACGAGACAAAGCAAAGCAAGAAAGGTATAATCTCTCTGATCTTTCTTAAGTACCGAGTACTCATTGTGGCGACCCCACTTCCCCCTAAGGCGAACCAGAGGGTTGGCGGGCCGTCTGCCTAGCTCTCGCCAGGACTCACGCAAACAATCTCACCCAAATCCTTCCAAAAATTAACCTAACTATTACAATAATGATCAACCATAAATAGATCAATTGCTAAAACCACAGTAACTTCAGAGATAACAGCAATTGAAGATAGCCAATCGACGGCTCTTAAATACCTCACGCGTTACAACCAAATAGTAAATTCAAACAACTTCAAAAGTATATATTCATACGACGCAAATATTTACATACGAGCCAAATATCAAAATTAGGGTTTACACTTTTCCAACTTCAAGTGGTAACCCAAGACAAAAGTACATTGTTTTATTCGAATTACATTACGAACTGCAAATCAAAGTCACAAAGTTCAAATACATTCATAAGCAAATATAAGTAGGCTCAGATTTCTCAAACGTCAAGACCTGTCAAGGAAAACAAATAAACGTGGGGTAAGCTAAAGGTCAGTGGTGCCCCAAAACATGTAATCAAATAAAACAAATAACACGTATTGATTTCAACTGAAGTAAACAAATAGGAAAGCGTATAACAGCACAAGGTAGGATACAGGGGCTCTCAGGAGCCATTCTCCACGCTTGATCAAAATTTACCGTAGTCGACACTCCGTCAACTCTCACTACTTACGGTCCATGTAGATCTTTTTCTTTTTCTTAACTCCGACACCAATCATACCCCTGTCCCGGGCCCACACACCAAATAAGAAAGCGGTAATACTCGAGTATACCCTTTGGATAAACTAGTCGAGGGATTCACCCAATGACGTCACAACATTTTCAGACTAGTCGAGGGATTCACCCAACGACGTCACAACACTTGAGATATTCACGAAAATATTTCACACAAGTCACCACTCGAAAGGCTAGTGTGATAAGGTACACACTGCTCACTTTGATGGATCAAAAACCACTTTGCAATTATCATATATCAAGTCAAGAAAGCACTTTAATCAAATAGTCAAAAAACAAGCAGGGACACTCACCAAGAGTGAAGTTCAGATCTCAAGTTGGAAATTGAAATCCGCGTCCTCGCTAAATCCTAGAAAACCAAGTGTTAAACTATAAGTTTTCTATTCAAGTCCTAGACTTATACATATAAAAGATTATCTAGTATATTACTAGTTTATTTTCTCAAAATAAATCGACAATCCACTTAATATTAAAACTGGTAAAAGTAATAAAATATTTTGTATAGTTTCCTAAAAAAATACTTTTCTTTCTCAACATGCAATTAAAACTACTTTACTTGAATAAGTTTCTTGCCGAGCAAGTTTTCCTCTAGACAACTAGGCGGAAACAAGTTTTTTTTTTTTAAGAAAAGAAAAGGAAATAAAGCAAGACTTAGGGTTTTAGAAACTAGTGAAATTACTTTCTAAAAATAATAGGGCTAGTTCGAGTTAAAGAAAGAAATATCAAGTCGGCAAAGTTTAGAAAATCCCTCCACAAGAATTTTGAACGTTAACGTACAATACTAAGTTTTATCGTTCAATACTAGGGTGAAGATATATTTAAATAGCTTGCTTAAAACTTTCTCAAGTTCACAGGATCAAAACGGATTTCTTACGATTCCGATTCACAAGCACATATTATTTCAGATTTGTCAATATAGCCAACTCATAATTCAAACAGCAATCTCACTAGGGTTTCGTCAATCATTAGCCCTAGGTTTCAATAGATTCATTTCTATTCAAAAATTAAACAACTGACCAAGGCTTCATAGCTAAGCAGATTCCGAAGTTTGAACACACATTTCTCTTGCATTTTTGAGTATTATGCTCCAAGGAAAATACTCCAAAAACATCCTGCAATTCCAGGAATAAACTGAAAAACTCTTGCTCACCTCTCGGCTATCAAAAATGTTCTAGCACTTAGGTGTTCTTAACTCCAACTTTTCCTCGGCCAAAATAGTGTGTTAAGTGTTCAAATTCGACATGCAAACACTAAGCTAGCTTATTAACATTTCCAGAAAAAAAAATCAGATGCAAACAACACTCTAATCATCTAAAATTTCCAACTCAAGTTTCTCGGATTACAAAAAAAAAATTCCAGCAGCTCCTTAGTCTTAAGTCCAATTTTTCCTTGGCTAAAACAGCGTTTTAAATACTCCAATTTGACATGCAAACATTTAGCTTGTTAATTAATATATCTAGTTCAAAATCAGATTCGGTTAACGACTACAATCATTCCAAAAATCCAGAAATTCATCCAGCTGGTCTCGGATGAAGTTGCATGCATAACTTTTCTGTTTCATTTTATTTTGCTTGTTTAGCCGAGCTAATTAGCCTCATGCAGGACTTAATTATCTTGTTATTAACTAGCCAATCACAGCTATAATCTCAGAACATCACGATTAAGCCAAATAAAGCTGCATTATTCCTAATCAGTTCTCGGCAAACCTATTCTTGCGCACATCAGATTTTATTTTTCCTAAACTACTCGTCCGAATGCACAAATCCAACATGCAAGTCTGTAACCAGTTTAAGCATCTAGTGGTTAGTTGGTTAATCACCAATGCAAGCTCAGATTGTCAAGAAATAAACAAGGTTAATGCTACATTATCATTTCAGCTCTCGGCAAAACCCATTCCCTCGCGCATCAGAATTTTCTGTTCCTAAATCTCTCATCCAAACGCACAAATCCCACATGCAAGCTCTTAAACACTATCATCTACCTCTAATTAACTTAGTCTAGCTCAGAAATTACCTCAGCTAGACTCCCAGCTCCCTCGACAGTACGCTGAATTTTCTTTCTTTCCTCTCGGCTCACGCGCAAGGCCTGAAGTGCTGGTTCTGGTTGCAGTAGTTGCGGCTGTTGCAGGCGGTGGAGTTGGTGGTTGGAACTGGTGAACTGGTTGCCGCTGGTGGGGTTGAAGAAACAGAAGAAAATGGTCAGCTCGTGGTTGGGATGGGGGTAATGGTGCAGCTCACTCCCTCGGTCAGAACTGGAATGTTGCAGCTCGCGGGTTGCAGCTCGCTCTCTCGTCGATGATACTAAGGCTACGGCTCTCTCTCTCCTTTCCTTCGATGATCACGAGGTGAGGTGGATGATGGTGCGAGGTGAGAGGGTGGAGAGTGAAATGGTGCGAGGTAGGGAGAAGGTTGAGTGTGGAAATGGTGAAGATTGCATCCGGCTGAAGGAAATGGCTATGTTATATAGAGTTTGTCCGAGAAAGTGTTTGGTGGTTGCATGGATATTTTCGAAGTAGTGAAGGGTATTTCGGTCTTTTCACATTTTCTCCTAATTTCTACTCGAGTCCTCAATTCTAACTTAATTCCAAAAATTATTCCAAATGAGATTTAAACGCCTACCAATATACCAATCTCGCAAGGGTTCAATTATCGAAATTTCTACATCCTAAGTTTATACTTAGTATACTTGTGTTATGTTTATCTAACATTTAACGATTTCACCTTAACACTAAGGTTCCTATTTACTCTTGACCTTATTAGGGAAAAGTTAGCTATCAAAATTTAAAGCATTTATTTTTAGAGCAATAAAATTAATCTAACTCAAGAAATATCGATTTAGTTATAACAGGTCAAGTAAGATAATAATTTAGTACAATTATATTATTTTTCACATAAAAGTTATTTTTACGCACTTTATTTAAAACTAGTACAAGTAATGCTAGAATTTATTAAGGAAATAGAAATGCAAATGAAGTATGCACTGAGGTTTATATATATATACTTTGAGGTTCTCACAAAGGAAGTCATATAATGGCTGGGAAAATAGGTAAATACAAAAGGGTACTGCCTAAATTTTACGTCGAGGGTGTAGGGATAATCTATACTCGCGTTTGCGTAAGGATTTGAGACGAATACCCACTTTGAACCATTTTAGATATTTGCATTTTTCTTTTATCGGATATATATTTAGAATTTTGCCGAAACTTGTACCGCTTGGAAAAAATAAAAATTTACGACTATAGAAATACGTTTTCTTTTGTCCTTCGAGTCAATGGAGATTTTTAAAGTTTTACGACAGTGAGCATTAGTTTACAAATTATTTACTCATGTCTTTGGTTTAATGTACTCTTTTTCACTTCCAAAAACCATGTTTATACTTTATACTAGTAGTTATTCGAATTTTCTTTGATTCACCTAAACTTTGGATGTTTTAACCGTAATATTTTCCTTTGGTTATTATTAGGGTTCCTTGGTGATTGAGGGTATTATTCGGAAGGATACTTTGGACGTTATTTTGCTTAAATAGGTGAGTGTTCTTTGTTTGTTATGTTTCCATGAACTATATGATTTGTTGTGGATATTTGATTAAATGATAAATGTTTGTTACAAATGAATTTTGCTAGGCGAGTGTGTACTTTATCGCACTCGACCTAAATGAATTATGAAATTTTCAATGTTTAAGTGATTAAATGTTAGTTGTGCATGAATGTAAGTCTTTTGGCTGAACTGGACCCTTGCCCTTTGTTGCCGGTCGACTCGAGCCAGAAGCGGATTCGGTCGGGCGATTTGGTGACCTTGGGTGAAAGTTTGGTACACTCGAGTATTACCACGTTGTCGGGTGGAGTCTGGCCAATGTCCAGAAGGGGGAAGAATGAAATGAATGAATGAGTGACAATGTCAATGGAGGGGTTTTCACGTACAAATTGCATTTTAAAATGATTGAAGGAATAAGGAAATGAAAGGTGAATGAAAGAACGAAAGGCTCCATGTGAGCAGGTATCCTTTTAATGAATGTGTTACTATTGTTTTATATTGTTAATGTTTCCTGAATTACGTGTTATTTCATGACTAATATTCTTGTTTAAGTTGATTATGTGTCTGGAACCTCACTGAGTTTTTAGCTCATTCTGTTAGTTTTGTTTTCCTTAACAGGGGATGCGAGTAAGGACGAGAGATCAATATAGACTAGTCTAGTCTAGTTCTTTTGAATGTTGTTGTAATGGTTCTCGCCCTAGCGCTTGGCATGGGTTGGTTGTATGAAGAATTGAGAACCTTTGTATATTTGAGTTGTATTCCTTTTGAGATAGAAATGTATATAAGTATATGTTTAAAGTTTGGAATTATTGTTACACTTGTTCTTGTGGTCTTATTCTCATTTTTGCTTGAGGTGTTTGTTTGAGTCCCGGCGAGAGTTGGACAGGTGACCCGCCGAACCCTGGGGTACGCCCTAGGGGAAGGTGGGGCCGTCACACTTTAAACCATCATCAATCATCCAATTATTTTCTCAATACACTCTATTTGATGATTGAATCCTTAAACCTACAAAACAGGAAGTTTTTACTATTAAAATCCATAGAAATACAATTTTTATCACTTAAATCATAAAATGCATATTTTCACTATATTCCTAGTTAATTAATTATAAAAGTAGTTAAAACGCCCCAAAACTAACTAATAAAACACACATAAAAACACGTAAAATATATATTTGTCATTAGACACGAGAAAAAAAGAACTTATGACAAAAGACACAAATGAAAAGATATACTTGATCCCGTCAACTATCTCTGATGTCATATTGAGAGAAGTTGAAAGAAAGATAAACAAATTAGTCGAACTCATGTATCACTCAATTAGTTGAGACACTCTAATAATCTCACTAAACAACTCTCTAAGTCGTCAATCTCTTCACTTGAAGAAATCAGAAATTTCTTAAGTGGTTCAAGAGCTTATGACCAACAATTCACTAAGGAAAGTGGCGTTTTATGGTGCAGTTCGCTTGAGTTGAGATGATCTCGAATTTGACAGATTTTAGTGACTCAAATATGCGGAATCTTGCTGGAAAATTTCCAGGTTTTGATCGAACAGGAAAGACACAAAATTAGGAAGGCAACTAACTTGAACAACTAGGACTCAATTTAGGAAACTAAGGATTGTTGTAGTCCATTACTGATTTGGACTAATTTGAGTTCTCAAGAGACTATTATACGCTGGAAGTAGGACTCTAAAACAAGTGTTTTGTGGCTGGACAAAAAAACGAAATTAAGGCTGACTCAAGACACAAAGGCAGAAGTTTGGAAACCTAGAAACTTCCTACCCGACCAAGTGTGGCTGGAATTTGGAAACTTGTTTGGAATTAATTCTTGGGCTCACTTTTGGAAAGCAAGATGTGGTGTAAGAACTTTCCTAAGTGTATGTTTATGCAGTTCAACACAAACCAGATTGCTCAAGGATTGATTGACCAATTTTGGTATTCCAAGTTAAGGTAGGTTTCCAATTGCGAGTTATTCTTGATCCGTTTCCTTTTTATTCTTTTTTGTCCTTTTTTTTCGTTTCTTCCTTTTTTTTTACTCTTCTTCACAGATTAGATTCTCTTTGTTTTTCTTTTATTCAAGCTCGCTCAATCAAAACACAACAACAGCTGCAAGTTTCTCAACTTCAAGAAGTTGAACTAGGGTTCAAGATTTTGGAGAGTTTACGTTTCAGATTTTCAAGAACCCAAATACAACCCAAAATCTTCAAGATTTTTCTGGAAATTAGTCACGAAAACTCAAGAATTCAAGATTGTTTTTCCAGAATTCAAGAGCTGCAGTGTTTTTCCCAAGACACAAGTAAGGCAGCCACGAATTCTACAAGAAAAGATGAGTAATAGCCACGGTTTTTTTTTTTACTCTACACCAACATACACGAATTCGAGGACACAAAAACAAGATCAAACCCGACTCAAACAAGACACAAGAAACGGACAACAGGAAAACAAGACACGAATAGCCAATATGCATCAAAACCCTAGCGACACAACTAGAACATATATGGACAGATTTGAGACACAAGAATAGATTTGAGAAATGAAAAAAACTTATGAGAAAAGAAACAAAAGAAAAGATATACTTGATACCGTCAACCAGCTCTGATGCCAAGCTGATATGAACCCAGTACAAATGGCATGAATTCGTATCTCATGTATCCCCGGATCTAGACGAAGGACGAAGTTGGAGTTGTGGACACACTTGACCCATTTAACCTGCGTAGTTGCGAACCTATTGAACTTAATCTCAACCCACAACTAAACAAGGAAGCAAATCAAGGTTGCTGGTAAATGGCACCACAACCAATGGTGATTTATTGGTTGATAAGTTGAAGAACAATCAAGAATAAATCCGAAGTATTCAAGTGAAGATCTCATGGAAAAGAGAGTTGCAAAAACACAAGTTTTTGACTGAAATTTTTGTTCATAAAATTCTACAAAATAACAAGAATGAAGGCTATATAGCCTCTTACAAGACACAAGAAACCTACTCAAATTTGTAAATGGATTACTACTGTCCTAAACCCTAATTGGCTATATTTTTGGTCAACATGACCTGGACTTTATTTTCAAATTTCAATGTCTAATTTAACTCTTAAATTAACTCTTAATTAACAACTAATAATGCCGAAAATTAACTAAAGCAAAATGACACAAAAGCTAAATACAATCGGATCACTTCTTCTTCTTGAGTTTGTTCATTTGCTCACGTGACACAACCTGCTTTGGGAATCTTTATGGACTAAAATAGGGAACCAGACCATATTCGCATCACCTGGTATAATATCCTATAATTTTTTTCCTTCAATAAAGTAATTCTTGGAATTAAGGGAAAATATGTTTAATTGAAATAAAAGTCCATCAACTATAAAATACGGGAGTCAACTGATTTCTTTTGAAATTCGTAGGAAGGGAATCCGAACCTTATTAGTTACAGTAATTTGTGACTATTTGGAAATTAATTTATGAACAGGATAATTTGGAATAGGTAGGAAGGGAGTATTTCATATAAATAATTCTGTGGAAACAAAAAGAAAAGAAAGGGGAGGAAACCTAGTTCAAAGTGGATTGTGATTAGGGTTTGCCTATATAAGTATACCTAGGGTAATGAGGAGCCATCCTTCTTGCATTTTTTCAGCAACCAATAGAGAGAAAAGGGAGTGAGAGAGACGGCTGGAGTTCAAGAAAATTTGGGAACAAAAGAGGTGCACATACGAGGAGGTTACACATACGCTGAAGAGGTAAAACATTTGTCTCATGAACTTAGTAAATAGTTACGTGATTTGAGTACTTTGTCGGAGGAAGAAAATGTGTAGACTATGAGGCTCATTCCAGCTATCATGACTTGCGATTTAATACGTGGTTGTAAGGAGTTAAATTGAAAAGGTTTCAGTATTTAAACTAAACAGGAATAGCCGTCAAGTTTTGACAGATTGTAGTGGCAAAAATATGGAATTTGTTCGTGGCCTTAGAGGCTGTGGTTTTTGATGAAAATTTGATCTTATGGGCCTATACGTGTAGGGTTTGTGTATGAAATTTTAGACCAAAATTCGAAGTTTAGAAAGGTCTTTTGATTTCTGAATTAGAACTGGTCATGCATTGGTAGTTTGCAGGAGGCTGGGTTGTATGTCAAGAAAATGTTTTCTTAAGCATAATTTTTGTAAGAATCTTGAACCAGAATCCTTACAACATGTAAAAGATCAGACTATAAAAGTTTGGGTAATTTTTGGAAAATGTTTCTTGAGTTTTCTCTAAGTTGGAAGAAGAAAAAAAACTGGTTTCCTAATCATCAGGTTTCTAAGCAGATTTGGAAACTTGATTATTATGGGTATAAGCAACGAATTTAAGGCAACTTTCACCCAAGATTTGACTATAGATTTGGAGTATTACTTGTAAAAGAACATTTTGGATGTTGTGGATATAAAACCCAACTCTTAAAGATCATTTTTGCAAGGGTTTAGTGGCCGAGTTCAAATCTATCATAACAATCGGATTGTTAAATCTAATGGGTTATTGCTTTGGAACCTGGAAAGAGCACTAAAACTTTAACCTTTGGAAAGACTTATATCCGGTAAAGGCTAGTTTAAATATCACAAGTAAAAGGGTAGAGATTTTAATTGTTTAACTTAAAGATTAGGAATTTTTCCAGGGATAGATTATGAACAGAAAATCTGTCAGGTGGAGTAACTGGAGATGATGAGTGAATTTTGCCAAGGCAAATGAGTGAATTTAGGGAATTAGTCTTGACGGAAGTTGTAGGGTTTTCGATCTAGTTTACGAGGTGTCTTTAGTTTCTAGTTACAATACGTATATCTGAAGTTAGGATCGAGACACTAGCAACTGTTTAAATCTGAATTTTTTCGTAAGACTAAGTAGAAGCTACAAGTATTGCGGAATAAGACCAATCCAGTCCACACGAATTAAGAGTGTTTATTTATGGATAGTTGGATGATATTTTTGTATATTATTAGGGTCACACATGAGAGCTAGTTCAAGGGGTGAAAGAGTAAAAGGAGTTAGTTTGAATTTGAGGTGAGTACTTCACACTACCCTTGTAGTTGTGACAGCAAATATTTTATGAATTGGAATGTTATTTTACTATATGAAAATTCGGATCATATAGGCCATTTTGAATGGAACTTTTATCGTGATATGCTCATTATGACATGTGTTATGAAATAAAATGATACTAATATAATGGATCCACTTAATTATGATCATGGCTACACTCGGCAAAACTAGGCCCAACTATTATGATTATGAATTCAAATTCGAACTATGACTTTTCCCTAGTGGGGGTTAAACACTAGGCTGTGTACATGGAGACCGATGAAGGCATGATCCTGTAATTAAGCTAAAGCTTTTATTTGGTGATTGTTGTGAATTTGAATTTGATGCATAACTGTACTTGCAAATTTGAATACAACCCTATGGTTCTTTTATAAAAGTTGGAACTATGAATATGAAGCATAAATTGTGTTGTACATGTGCTAAATTATATGTCTATGTAATGTGTATGATCCGGCAGAGATAATTGGTAGTACTTGCTGAGCATGCAAAAGCTCACCCCCCTCTCACCCCGTTTTGTAGACAACGATGGAAAATATGAGTTAGTGTTCATGGAAGAAGAGGAAGAATAGATGGTTAATGGTTGGATATTGATATAGTGGTCAAGTTTATAAATTTAGAAGTGGAGATTTTTTTTTTATTTTCTAGTCATGCCTGAGGGATTTTAATACGTGGTATTAGTCCACAAGTGGACAAGTTAGACTTTTGTTTTCATGATACATTCACTACTTATGCTAGATGGTTAATGGTTCTATTGGATTTTTTGAAAGGATCTATCCCAGGTGTTGTTTGCAAGGTTGAATAGTAAAGTAAGATGCCTTGTGAGACTTGAGGGGGGGGGGGGTTTACTCCTTGAGCTTTACGGCGTGTTGCATTGCAAATCAGGTGGTCGATTTAGGGTGTGACACCTAGTACTTGTAATAGTTGCTTCTCGTGGGTGACCCGATATATGCCCTAAACTACTATTTGACATATATATTTGAATTTAAATAGGTATATTTTGGATTAAACTTGCACTTATATTGAGAACCTATTAAGTTTTTAGTGTCGTTGTCAGGGAGTGGCAATATTATGGCCTGGCAAGATTTATTAATGTAGACATTTTCTTTATTAGTTAGTTGAATTTTGTCAATAGATAGGTTAAAATATTTATTTATTTTTGTGATATAAATATTACATTTTTTTCTTCTTGCTTGTACTGTATGCACAGGGCGTTACATGTAGTTGCACCTTTTAATTCGAAAATTGAAAGAACACTAAGACAACAAAGAAGGCGTATACCACAAGAGGAGGAAGAGGTACAACATAATATAGAGGAAATATCTATAGAGTTGTCTTTTGAAAAAGAAATGGTAGAAAATGACACAAATAGACCACAAACTAGCATAGCATAGCAAATAGGCCACAAACGAAGCAAATAAGCAAATAGAGATTTTGCTCTGCTGCGAACTCAAGGATCACAAAGAAGTATAGCATCGTCAATGGTAAACCCTGTGACAACTCGAAAATTCGCTCACATTTTATTAAAATTCCCTCTTATTTTGATTAAATTACTTTATAATATCTTTACTACTCATTTACTCCCTCAATAGTTGAAATAAATCATAGAATCAAGAGTTGTACCTTTAGATTTATAATTAGCGTAAATCAGGGTTTTCACGTATTTTGGCCGTGTGATCACTTGGTGAGGTGTGTGTGTACTAAATTCGGTGGTTAAGAATGAGTTTTAGATAAGAAAAAGTGTGTGATTAGAAGTGATAATAATAAACTAGTGAACCATAAGTAAAAACACAAGTACGTGCGAGTTAAGGAAAATAGGCTTGAACTGATGTGCACCGTTTGTTACCGATTGAGTGCACCACTTGAACACTACTTTATTACCTTAATCTCCATATTATTAATTGAGCAAAATCAGCTCCAAAATATCCTCAATCCATCTGAAATTTTGAACCAAGAAAAAGAGAGAAAAGAAAGAAAAATGAGAATTATTCTTGTAGTGACACTTGTCGGAAGCATAGGAAATTTTGACCAAGCATTTTTCTTTCCTTCTTATCTTCTTCTTGGCTCCATTTTCTTCCATTTTGTTCCATCTTGGCCAAGCTTGAGGAGAGAAAAACAACAAGAGAGAAAACTCCAACTTTCACCTTGAATCCATCCTTGTTTGAGTAAAAACAACCAAACTAAACCGATTAAACTTCTCTTTTGGTGGTGGGAAAGCTGTGTCTGGTAAAAGTTTTGGCAAAAAAGGGTGTGATTTTCACTTACAAGTAATTATTGGAAGGTATCATGACTGCCTTTCCTTTTCTCTTCCTTAATCTTGTTTAAATTTGGATAGAAACTTATGTTCTTGGCTTACCATGGTTAATGATTCAGTTTTGGATGATATAATGAAAGGGTTAGCTAGGGTTTACATTTTCAGCCTTGATTATGGTTGCTTACCTAGTAATTGATGGTATTGAGCTAGTAATTGATGGTTTTGATGATACAGTACTTGATAGTAATGAGCTAGAATATGAATTTTTAGAGTAGAAGAGAATTTTCAGCTTTGATGATGAATCTCCCTATTTAACCTGCATATTCGTCCATTATAGAGGCTGAATCAGGTCTTGCTCAAAACATAAAAGTTGTAGGGAATGGAGTTAAGTATCTGGCTGTAAAATCGGAGCACTGTATCTTGCAAAATGACTAATATACCCCTGACTGCCAAAAGCCCTATTTCACAGGCAGCTTTCTGTTTTCTCTGAGATTGCACATTTTGACCTTGAAAATGCATGAATTGGGTGTCGATGTCTTCATAGGAAATGTAGTTCTCTGTTTTAGCTTCGAAACTCCATAAATGTACCCCAATCCGATAAGCGTAGCTTTAGCTATGACCAAAACGCCGGAAGATGTCAAACCTGTTACTTAGTTATTCTTCTTTAATACTAGTTTCCAACTTTGATTTTTATGGTTGCATTGCTAGAATTGTCTTGTATTTGAATGACATTGAGCCTAGTTGAAGGGATATTGTATTAAGATTGTTTATATGTGAATTTGGGCTGAGTTGAGGAAAATAATGAAGCCATAAATGGCTGAAAATGGATAAATACAAAGGGCATGCCGCCCAAATTTTCACTCGAAGGTTAGGCGTGTGTACTCGCGACTTGAGCGAAGATTTGAGGTCGAATTGAACTTGGATTGTCTATGGTATTCGAGTCTTCTTTCGTAGAGGTATATAAGCTAAAATTTGATCGAAATTCGTACCCTTGGAAAAATGAAAGTAGTGACCACTCGGAATATGTTTTCCTCATCTTTTAGACTGAACTGCGAATTCCAAAGTTTTAGTTGCTTCTTTAGGAACACTAAAAAAGCAAGTATGAATTTTTTAGAGTTTGATACGTAACATGAATCCTATTTAAATGAGTTTTATTTACTTTTGTCTTATTGAAATGAAACTCCTATGTTTCGAACCCTAGTTGATTTCAAGCTTTTAAGTGATATTGTATCACAAATTTGGATTCCAACCAAGGAGTTACACCTGAGCATGAATTTTGACAAGCACTAAATCTTTGGTGAGTGCTTCCAAGTATATGATTGAACATGATACTTGATTTAAATACTTGATATTTGATTAGTTTGGTCAGGCAAGGGTGTACTTTATCGCACTTGCCTTAATGCGATATATATTTGTTTATTGTTGCAATTGATTTGATATACTTGTGTATGATGTGCGACTCTCTGGAATTCCAGAAATTCTGTAGCTAGTTACTCGAGTCGAGCCGGCAAGGATTTGGTCGATTGGGTAACGAACTTTGGGTCTCTTATTTTGTCGAGTGGAGTGATATCTCTTCGACTAATCGGTATGCTCGAGTATTACCACCAGTGTTTATTGAGAATTTTGGGCCCAGTAGGAGGTGTGGATGGTGGACCGAGATTATAGGTAAGTGGTGCTCTACTGGACTGGTTACTTTACTTGAAAGTTGACGGAGTGTCAACTACTACTTGATCAAGTTCTGCTGAAGCAACGGGAACTTAGCTCTTGAGAGCCATCCGTATCCTTATACTTTGACATAATTATTACTTATCGGGTTATTGTTTCTTTTGAAAAATGTTACACTCGCCTATTTTGAGATTTGCTACTTGAAGTGTTATTACTCACTTTTATGAATTTGTTATACTCGCTATTTTGTTACGTTGATACTGGTACTTTTAAATAATGGTCAATTTGCTATTTGGAATCTCACTGGGATTTTAACTCATTCCACGTCATTTATTTTCCTTACAGGGGATACGAGCGAGGCGTGAAACTGGTACAGGCTAACATAGTTTAGTTTTTGAAAATTTTGCGATTGTACTCGCACTAGTCGCTCAATTAGGGTTGAATGTATTGAGAACTTAAATCTTTTGATATATTTGGGATTGTATGGATGTTTGAGATAGAAATGAGTGTATTTGTATGTTCCAAACTTGGGAACTGTTCTTTCCTTTATTCTTGAAGTTGCACTCTATTTTCTTGACGTGAGTGAGTGAGTCCTGACGAGAGTTGGACAGGCGGTCCACTAAACCCTAGGGTACGCCCTAGGGAGATGTGGGATCGTCACAGATGATATTAGAGCCCTTATCGAGCTCGTGCCCGGAGAGGATTCTCGGACTGTGGGGATTGGCTTGTTAAGTGTGGAAGAAATGTCTATTGTTAGGGACCTTAGATATGTGTATTGGGTAGAAATTTCAAAAGTGGTTGATTTCCTCTTGAGTCTAGCTAACTCGAGTGGTGAATTATCATATTTTCGGATTCCTGTACCCGCGTACCAAAGAGTGATACCTTTATGATAAGTCGATATCCCGAGTAATATTAGGATAAGTTTGGATGGCGAATGCCAAGGCACAGGGATGCGAATAGTCTGGACTTGGGATATATTGAAGATATTAGTGAGATTTGGGACCCTTATTATTCACGTGTACATACTTGGTTGTACTTCTTCAAGTGTTGATTAAGTGTAGTACTTGAGCAATACTAGGGTTAATGTCCCATAAAATATGTGAATTGTTATGATATGTATATAAAGAAAGTATGGTATTTTCAATGTGTTCTATTATTTTTCATGTTATGATTTGAAAATACTTTTATCGAACTTTATAGCTACTTTATCTTGTTTATACTTACATAGGCTATTATTCAAAAGAGGTATGGAGGGTAGGCGAAATCAGGACGTGGAACTACCCGAGAACGCGGTTCTAGCCGTGGCTATGGGGCTAGACAGGCACAAAAGCCAGTACGAAAATCGAGAGAGGAGAGAGGTGAAACGGTTGAGCCACAACCTGGATCCCGAGATGAAGGGGAGGACCAGGTAGCAACGGCAATTCAGCAAATGACCAATATACTTGCTCGACTGGTAGAGCAGCAGGGTCAAATCCCTGTTAATCAACCCAGGGATTCTGAAATGGGGCAAGATAGGGCTCTAGAGAGATTCCAAAAGTTTTTTCCTCTTAAATTTCTTGGAGGACCGGACCCTGAGGTAGTTGAGAGGTAGTTAGAGACGATGATTAATATTTTCGCTGCCTTAAACTATACGGAGGATAGGCAGGTGAATTTCGCTGTATTTCAATTTAAGGGACCAGCTAGAACCTGGTGGAATGTAATTCGGGCTAAATGGGAGAGAGAGGGGACTGCATGGACCTGGTTGAACTTCGTAAGGGAGTTTAATGAAAAGTATCTTCCACCGATAGTTCAGCAGAAGAGGGAGGATGATTTTATTAAACTCCGTCAGGGAACCCTAAGTGTATCTGAATATGAGATTCAATTCACTAAACTATCTAAGTTTGCTCCCGAATTAATAGCTACAGAGCAAAGGATAGTAAGGTGGTTTGTATAGGGACTAAATGTGAAAATAGACATAACTGGCTAAACTTAGAATAGACATAACTAATTTTAGTCAACAAGAAGGTGAATCATTGTATGAAACTTGAAAAATGTTTAGAGATTTGCTACGAAAATGTCCATATCATGAACTTTCCGATTGGCTTATAGTCTAAACCTTCTATAATAATTTATCCTTCGCGACTAAAACTTCAATTGATGCAGCCGTAGGTGGAGCCTTAATGGGTAAATCACCCCAAGAAACTCAAATCTTAATAGAGAAAATAACAGTAAACAACTACCAATGGGCGCATAAACGAGAAAATTCTAGACGGCAAACATGTATGATTGAAATGGAGACTCTAAATATGTTAAGTGCTCAAATGAATAATGTAGTGAAATTGCTAAGTAGACAAGTTGTAGTTGGTCCACGCTCTTTATCTAATGCTCATGTTGCATGTTGTTCTACATGTAGGGATGAACATGATACTAATGAGTGTGTTGATTTTGAGTAGGTTCAATTTGTCAATAATTATAATAGTAATACTCAAAATAACCCCTATTCAAATACATACAATTCGGGGTGGAGAAATCATCCAAATTTTAGATGGAAGGATCAAAACAATCCTCAAAGGCCGACTATCCTGCTGGGATTCCAACCAAGGCAACCATAGATGGACACTAAACTGGATTTGGAGATTGTGGTAGAAAAATTGGCCAATGACACTTCAAAAAGATTTGAGCAATTAGAGAGGAGATTGGATCAATCGACTGGTACATATAGAAATGTGAAGGTTCAAATAGATCAAATTGCCAATTCTATCAACAATAGAAAACAAGAAGGGTTATCCAATTAAATTGAGGTGAATCCGAGTGAGTCTGTTAAAGCCATTACCTTTCATAGTAGTAGACAATTAAAAGATCCTTCGGTGGTTGAAAGTAAGAGGAAAAATGAGAGTGAGAAGGATGAAGACAAGAGAGAGAACCAAGAGGCAAGTGTATGGGAGAATAGGAGTGCAAAGCAAGATATTGCTCAACCTTCATCCCAATTCCTCTGGCGGTTCCATTCCCTCAAATGTTCAAGCCAAATAAACTTGATAAAGATTTTGAGAAATTTGTTAAAATTTTTAAATAATTGCATATTAATATCCTTTTTGTTGATCCTTAATTGGATGAACAATCTCAGATATCAAAGGTATAAGTCCTTCTATATGTGTGCACCATATTCAATTAGAAGACAATTACAAACTGGTTGTGGAAATGCAAAGAAGGCTCAATCAAAATATGAAAGAGGTGGTAAGAAATGAAATTTTCAAATGGCTCAACGCAAGTATAATCTTTCCTATCTCTGATAGTATCTGGATTAGCCAAATTCATGTTGTCCCTAAAAAAGGTGAAATTACTATAGTTATGGGTAAAAACGATGAAATGATTCCATTTCAACTCATGGTCAGGTGGAGAGTGTGTATTGATTATCGAAAATTAAATGTGGTTACTAGAAAAGACCACTTTCCCTTTAATAATGGCTAAATTTATGACCTTTTTTAATGTATTCCATATTGATTTTGAGTCCATTTGTAAGATTAATTGGTATTAATTGTTCATTTTATATCACTAATTTGCACCTTAAGTGATTAATGGATTAGTTGTGATTTTATCATTTTACTTGCAAAATTTCTTTGATTTTGTAGGTAAAATGATTAAACTTAATTGGATGTGAAATGAGTGAGGATGAAAATCTTGAGAGAATCTATCCGCGGTTTCTCTAGTGGTTTATGGCCAGTGAATCATTTCGCAACAAATCATTTGCTCTAAACAATCTTTGGGAGAATCTCTCGAGGGATTCGATCTAGGGATTCATAGTGGCTGCAACTTACCAACTTGCATGGTTTCTTTTTCTTTCTTTTTCTTGAACAAGACATAAAAAGATATTGTCTACTAACTTTTGAAGGATCTAGAAACTTCTTTTGTTGACTCTTATCAAGGAAGAAATACATTGTCGAAGAGAGAGATTAGTTCTTGAGAGAAAAAGAGATATTTTTCTTCTCTTTTCTCTAACTTAGCTTACTGATAGTTTTTAAATCTAGTTTTCATTTTTTTCTCTTCAAGAATTTTTTTTTAACCTTTATTATCATGAAAAATCCATGAAAAAAATATACAAGGAGAGGGGGATGACCCCTCATAAAGATACTAACTACTGAGGGCGGCGAAACCGTACATAAGGAACTTGGAGCCTTTCCAACTGGAGGGCAGAGTGGGCCCTAGGCAGCAGGGAGGCCTCAGATGAGAATACCGCATTTGATGGGAGTTTCGACGACGCCAGCGCATCCGCCACGGAGTTGGCTTCTCGGAAAATGTGGGCTATAGAAGCACCCAAGGTCGCTACTGCTGCTCTGATCTGACGAATCGCGTTACAAAGAGGCCAACGGGAGGGAGCATCCGACGAGACCAAGCTAACCAGCACCCTGGAGTCCACCTCTACCTCACAAGTCCGGTGGTTGTTTTGTTGACAGAGCAACAATCCTTCCAACAGCGCCAGGGCCTCCGCCATGAGAACATCTTGATCCCCAAACTCTTTGTAGAAGGCAAATATGAGATCCCCCTTCGCCGATCGGAGAATGCCTCCGCCAGTGGCCCCCGACGGCGAAACACTCGCGTCCGTATTCAGCTTGTATCTACCCTGTGGAGGCTTGACCCAAGTGACCACCTGCGGTTGGGGAAGCCTCTTCCTGCTCCCCGGGACAGTCTTTGCCCATACACAATCCGCATTGCCTTTGAAAAATTGTGGTTGCAAGAGTCGACCCACACACATCTGCTCCATGAAGCTGCAGACCTGACCAATGACGTGGTTTGCCGACAGAGGCGCACCCTCAAAACGTGCTTGATTCCTAGCCCTCCACAGGAACCACAGAACCAAAAGAGGGATAATAACCCGCACATGGTTTCGCATCACCAAACGATGGGAGAAGAACCAGGAAGCCAACTTAGCCGACACTCCAGTCGCCCAGACCCGAATGCCAAACAAGTTATCAAAAAACTGCCACACCACTGACGCAAGCGGCTCGAGAACAAAAAGATAGGTGCTTGTTTCCACCGTATTCGCACAGCAACAGCAACTAAAGGCAAGCACAACCCCCTTTCACTGGAGGGCTTGATCCAGAGGCACCCATCTGTGTAACAGGCACGAAGTAAAGAACGAGACCTTGAGTAGTACCACCGAGCTCCAGACCAGGGAGTGGACCATGGATCGGCTCTTTTTCCACCGAACCTGCTCCCATGCAGACGTCACCGTGAACGTACCCGAGGACGACGCCCCCCATACCATCGTATCCGCAATGCCAGGGAAGATCCGAAGTTTCAAAATCCGCTACACAATATGGCTAGGAAGGAGTTGCCGAAGGCGATACTCATCCCAACCGTGTAGGCTATATAGCTCTCCCACTAGCATATGAGGGCGGGACGGGCCAGGCACCAAAGTAGCCAGAGGGACATCCGTGCACCACCTATCATGCCAGAAGTCGACGAGGCCCTCCCCCAAGGACCATCGAATACACTCCTCAGCTCGATCCCTAACTTGAACCAAGTGGCGCCACATGTCAGATGGATGGTCAACTTCCACCAGATGAGGATGGCTACCTCTGACATACTTACTATGCATAAATGTCGCCCAGATCGACTTGTTCTCCCTCAGATACCACCATAGCTTGCACGAAAGAGCATCCACTACAGCATCAAATGAGCGGAAACCCAGTCCCGCTTCCCCCACTGGAAAGCATACCTTCTCCCAAGCTGCCCAATAGATCCTTTTGGACTCAACAGAGTTATCCCAGAGGAAGCTATTACAGATTTTATGCAGTGCTGCAATAACCGTTCCCGGAGGGGAGAGGACCTGAAGCCAAAAGATTGGAAGGGAGCACAGAACGTGTCGTATCAAGACCATTTTGCCGCCCATTGAAAGCAACCTCAAACTCCAATGACAAAGCCGGTGCCGCATTTTAGACAGGAGGCCGTCAAACATAGCACAAGTAACCCTGCCCCTGATCATAGGCACTCCCAGGTATGTGAAGGGTAATTTCTGTTCCCTGAACCCAAGAATTGAACTAACCAGGCTATAGTGGGCCTCTGTCATCCTTAATGATGGAGAAAAAAAGCTCTTGGCGACATTAACCCTTTGGCCAGAGCAGGCTTGGTAGCGTTGCAGAAGGTCTTTGATCGAGGTCAAAGCGTCAGCTGAGCATTTGGTGAAGATAATCATGTCGTCCGCAAATGCGAGGTATGGGACCAGAGAGCCGGTCAACACATAATATCGACTGTTGGAAGCATCGCAAAGCTGCTGTAGCCCCCTCCTAAGAAACTCGGCGACAAATAGAAACAAATCCGGGGAAAGGTGGTCACCTTGCCGCACCCCTTGAGTGGACTTAAAGTACCCCGCGGGTTCTCCATTGATTACGACCAAGAACCAAGAATTGGAGAACGTGTGGAACAACAGGTCTACCACCTGCTCCTCAAAACCAAACCGGCGAAGCATGAATAACAGGAAGGGCCAATCAACTCTGTCATACGCTTTCTCCAAGTCCAATTTTAGAACTAGGTTCGGGTCAACCAGCCTCCTGTCTAGATCATGGATGAGTTCTTGTGCCAGTAAGATGTTATCCAAAATCCCTCGCCCCGAAGTGAAACCAGTTTGCCAAGGTGAAATTAGGTCCGGGAGGAGCCTATTTAGCCGGTTGACAAGAATCTTAGATATGATTTTCGAGCTAACATTGCACAAGCGAATCAGCCGAAAGTCTCGCCAGTGCGAGGCCCCTCTACTTTGGGGATGAGCACCAGTAGAGAGCTAGTCCAGCCTCGCGGTTGCTGCATACCTCTAAAGAAATCCTGGGTCGCTTCCATCAGATCATCTTTTATAGTGTTCCAGCAGCTCTGACAAAAACTTGCCCCAAAGCCATCCGAACCTAGGGCACTGTCACAATCCAAGGAAAACACTACCGAGTGAAGCTCTTCCAGTGTCTGGAGGGCCTTCATCATTGCGTTGTCGGCCGCCCCCACGGAAGGGATAGGGAAGGGCAACTCCTCAATGGGCCCCCGATGTCCGGTAGATGAGAAAAGTCATGAAAAAAACGTAGTCGCGGAGGCTTTGATATCCTTGAGAGACTCACATCATCCCCCCTCATCCATCCTGATCCATGAAATGAAGTTCACATTGCGACGTTGTCGGACCAGGGAGTGAAAATACGCCGTATTAGCATCCCCTTCTTGGAGCCACCCAACCCCTGCTTTCTGATGCCAAAAGGCGCACTCCTGCGCTAGCACCTTGTTGAAAAGTGCTCTGGCTTTATGCAGAAGAGTCCTAGACTCCTCATCCTGTCGTCGATCATAATCCCTCTGCCGTTGCCGCAACACCTGTTCCGTCTGCTGTACATTAGATGTGACATTACCAAATACCTCCCAATTCCACCGCCTCAGAGCCTTCCTCACCGCGCTCAGCTTCTTGAAGAACTTGCCCATACCTATCCCCTGGACTTGCGTTTCCCATGTCGAAGCCACAATCTCATGAAGCTGGGGATGCCGGCGCCAGATGTTCAAGAATTGGAAGCGAGAGGAAGTGGGTCAATGGCCTGAACACTTTATAAGCAGCAGGGCATGATCCGACCGCCCCTTGTTAAGTGAGACACTCTAGAAGTGGGGTAGGCATCCAACCATTACTCGTTTACAAGTGCCCTATCGAGCCGCTGTCAAACCGTGCCATTAGTCCATGTGAACCTGGAACCGTCAAAAGCTAAAGCGGATAGACCGCAGGTGAACATAGATGTATTGAATTCCTCCATGTTGTGGGCATTGGCCGGGGCTCCCCCTTCCCGTTCGTCGCTCGAGGCAATGACATTGAAATCCCCACCGCTATCCATGGGTGACTCATCCCCGAGGCCAAGCCTTCCATCGCCTCCCATAGCGGTCATCTCTCGACTCGGATGCATTTCGCGTACATCCCAGATAGGCAAAAGGATGCTCCAGAGAGAAAAGAGACCCGAGCGTGGACCAACTGTTCAGCACACTCAATGCCAGTTACTCGAAGCACACTCGACCAAAAGAACCAAATCTTTCCGTCAAGAAAGCTAGAGGACTTGTCAAACCGAAGCCGGCGGCGCACTACCTCCCGCTGAGCATCAGAAGACATGGGTTCTAACAGAATGAGCAAGCGGATGCCATTGTCATGGCACAGTTTTCCTAAGTAACGTAAAGAATCTGCACGAGAAGCGCCCCTAATGTTCCACACAAGCAAATTAATCGGATCTAACATGAGATCGCAAAGGATAAGAGTTCAGAGTGAGAGACGGCTGACTAGCACCTTCCCCCTTCCGAGGTCTACCGCGCCTTCATTTGACGTCCAACCGCGTTTTCCCGTCGTCCAATGAGGTCTCCAACAACAGTGCGGCATCGGCAAGGCCACCCCCTTGTGGTGCATCTACCTCCGCTGAAGAAGCTTGCCGTAACCCCACCAGCTCCACATGGAAGTGCTTCAACTCAACTGCCGACACTGCCAGTTGCCCGAGGTTGTCCTCCGACAGCCTTCGCAGGAGAAGGCTCAGCCGCACGCCCCGGGGAGAAAAGGGAGAGGAACCACTAGCTGAAATCGAGGCAGCGTCCTCCTCACTCTCCAAGGCTGCCAAAGGCCCCAAGGCATTCTCGGTCTCCAGCTCAGCGTCCCCATCCTCTTGCAAAACCACAGGTTCCACCGTTAGTGCCTGCGTTTCAGCCTCCATAGTCCTCAGGTCCTCCTCTGGCGTCACCACCATGGGAGCCACAGCGCAAGGGACCCTCCCCAGGGTACCTGCACTGGCAGCTTCTGTGCCTGCTGCCTCATGATCAGGGCGCTACCCCATGTCTGCCCGAGCCTCCCGGTCCTGCGTCTGGGTTGCCACTGCCACCAGATTCGTTCCAGCTATCGTGGCCGTCGCTGCCGTCCCAAGCCCAGGTGCAGCAGTCGTCTCCCCCAACTTTGCCTTGCCTTTCTCCTCCGCTGCTATGGGAGCAAACACCTATCGACTCTTCTGGGATGCCTGTCCCACCTTCACGGGACGAAGGGAAGGGTCTCTCCGATAGCACTTCTCCTGTTGATGGCCGAATTTGGGGCAAAAAGAACAATATGGGGGGATATCTTCAAAGTCCACCGGCTGCCAGAACCCATAATCCTCGTCCCCTATCCATACTCGCTTAACCAGGGGCAGTGCGACATCCACCTCCACCAGCACTCGTGCGACAGAGGGGTGACGGAGGTCGCTGGTAGCAGCATCCATCTTGAGAGGGCGCCCCAAGATCGAGGCTAACTGCATCAACTGCCTCCTCTGGAAGAACGGTATGGGCAGGCCTGGAAAGCTTACCCAAATGGGAGCAATGGCCACCTCGTGATCTGCCCTGAAGTCCATGCTCCACTTCAATATCGACATTGGCGAGTAATGTATAAACCATACCCTGCGAGCGAAGAGACGAGTGTAATCATCTTCCACCATGGGCCGAATCAGAACATGTTTCTCGTCCAGGAGACCCACCGAGCAACTTCCATTGAGACCCAATGTCATAACGAACTTACGTATGACCTCCATGGGAGCCCTGCCAGTGCTGAACCGACCCACCAGTGCATTGTGGAAAGGTGCAGCTAAACAGTCGATATCATGGCGAGAAAGGCGAAGGGCAGGATCACCACGGAAGGATGAGACAACACCCAGCGGCGCTATCCCTTTCTCTTTGACTGGGGGGCCGACTATGGCAGCGAAGGAAGGTGCAGGATGCACCTAGCCGTCACCATCAGGCGGCTTCCCAGACGGACCTGTGGCCGCCATTGAGGACAGGCAGTGGAGGCCCTGGCCGTAAATGCTTACCCTATAAAAACCCTAGTGTAGCGAAGAAGAAACCGTAGAAGGTTGTTTACTCTTCAAGAATTTGAAGAACTCTTTATGTACAATGTATTTTTGTTGGTAATGAAGATGATGAAGTTTGAAGATTTTGTTTCTTCACTTGAATAAGCATTTCTTTCTCTTTACTCTCTTCGTTGTGTTATTAATGCTTAGTTATATTGAAAACATGAAATTTGTTGTTAAATCTACTATGTCTAGCTAAATTTTCGTGTTCTAGGGATAGATGAAACTATTTGTGCCTTGATTATGGTTGAATTAAGTTGATTATTGCTATATCTTGTACTTGCTAGTTCACTTACTTTTGCTTCAACCCTTGTGAATATTTGATCACCATTTACAAGTCATGATACTTGTTAATCTATGAGAATATTTGACAATGATGGAATGGAATAGATGAAATCTAAGAAGTAGGAACACAAAAGTATTGGTACTCTTAGGTGGATATTTTTGGCATCTCTAGATCTAGATTAAGTCTTCACTTTAGATTTCATTACGAGAGTAAGGAAACTATAGTGTTGGTTAAGTTCGGTTCATTGGCGAGAGCGAGTTCTGATGACTTGCGTAAATTGCAACCATAGCAAGACAAGAGCATGAGTGATAGTTGGCTATTTCATCCATAGTTAGGTACATTAAGTGGATTCTATACCCTAGAACATTTGTCTTTGGTTGATTTTCTTGAAGTTGTTAATTCACCTTGCATTATTTTAGCTTTTTGGTGGTTTTGCTTAACTAAAGTTTTTGAGTAGTTTAGATAATAGAGTAAGCAAAAAACCTTAGTAGTTGAGAGTGATTCTCATGCGATTCGACTCTATTTCCTTTGCACTATAATAAACGACCCATACACTTGCGGTTAACGAGGGAATTAGGTTTAAAATTAGAGCACAGGTAAAAATCTCATCAAGTTTTTGGCATCATTGTCGGGGATCATGGCAATATTAAGGTTAAGTAAGCTTTATTAGTCTAAACATTGTATACATTGTGAATGTATTTAGATTTAATAGCTAGAGTAGTTTGAAGTAATTTAACGTTTGATTTAGTTTCGGTAAATCTTTTGATCGTAGTTTCTTATAGTGTATTCGGAGAGTTCTAAGAGTCACTGTTCCATTAGATCCCGAAATTGAAAGGACTCTAAGAAGGCAATGAAGGCAAGCACTACAAGAAGCTGTGGAGAATCATGGTGAAGGAGAAATAACAATTGAACTTCCACAAATTGAACCTATGACGGAAAAGGTGAATAGAAGAGCATTATGGGACTTTGCTTTACTGAGAGGTGATGGTATGCAAACGAGTATAGTGAGACCTACGGTCAATACTAATAATTTTGAGATTAAACCATCTCTTATACAAGTGGTGCAACAATCTCAATATGGAGATAATGCTACCGAAGACCTGAATTCTCATTTGTCTACATTTCTAGAAATATGTGATACAATTAAACTTAATGGTGTTAGTGATACTGCAATTTGGCTTAGATTGTTTCCATTCTCATTAAGAGACAAGGCTAAGGTTTGATTACAATCACATTCCCCTAATACATTCACCACTTGGGCTGATTTATCAAAAGTTTTTCTAAATAAATTCTTTTCACTTGGCAAGACTGCTAAATTTTGCATGGATATAACTAATTTTTGTCAATAGGAAGGAGAGACATTGTACAAAACTTAGGAGCACTATCAAGATTTACAATGAAGATGCCCTCGCCATGGTTTATCTGATTGGCTCATAGTCCAAACAATCTACAATGGATTCACCTATCCATCAAAGATGCATCTAGATGTAGTAATTGGTGGAGTTTTGATGGGTAAGTCAGCCAAGGAAACTCAACAACTAATAGAGGAAATGGTCATAAATAATTATGAATAGGCCAATTAGCGAGGTAACACGAGGAGACCTGCAGATATGTTTGAAATTGAGAGTTTGACTTCCTTGAATGCTAAAATGGATAATGTGGTCAAAATGCTTGATAGGCAAGTTGGTTCAAGTTTGACTTCTAATTTGAACATAGTTGTTGCTTGTTATACTCTATGTGGAGGTAATCATGATGAATCTACTTGTGCTAGTATTGAACAGATAGAATACCTTAACAATTATTGTCATCAACTCCAAAACAATGCATATTCTAGTAGCTACAATGCAAGGTGGTGAAACTATCCTAATTTTGGATGGAAGGAGCCAGGAAATCAACAAAGGCCGACAAAACTACCTGACTTCCAACCAAAGCAATCACCTCAAGAGACCAAGTGCTCTTGGGAATTAGCAAGTGAGACTAGCTAATGCGAAAAATAATAGAATTGATAAGTTAGATAGTACTACCACACAAAGAATGAAAAAGTGCTGTGGAGAGGATGGATCAACTTACAAACATGCATAGGAATGTGAAAGTCCAAATTGGGTAAATAACTAATGCTAAAAATAATAGGGGACGAGGAGAACTACCTAGTAAAACTAAGGTTAATCCAAAAGAGCATGTTAAGGCTACTACTTTACATAGTGGTAGGCAATTGAGTGAACCTCAAGTTGTTAGAGAAGAAAAAGAAAAGATGGTGAGAGAAAAGAAGAGGAGATGAGTGAGGAGGTAATAAGGAGTGAAGGGGATAGAAATAAAGGAAAAGAGTTGATGAGTGAGCCTTCATATTTCGAAACTATTCCTATCCCGCCATCGGTACCATTCCCTGAAAAATTGAAGCAATTAAGGATTGATAAGAAATTTGAAAATTTTTTGAAGATTTTTAAACATTTGCATATTAACATTCCCTTTGTTGATGCAATTTTATAGATTCCTTCCTATGCAAAAATTTTAAAAGAAATTATGACCAAGAACATGAAGTTGGAGGATTATGAGACAATTGCATTGACTGAGGAATGCAGTGCTATCATCCAGAATAAATTGCAACCTAAATTGAAAGATCCGAGAAGCTTCTTCATCCCTTGCACCATTGATAATGTCAAATTTTCTAAAGTTTTATGTGATTTGGGTGCTAGTGTCTCTTTAATCCCATTGACCATGGCTAGACAATTAGGGGTAAGTGAGTTGAAACACACTAACATTTCATTGCAGTTAGTAGATTATTCTATTAGGTATCCAATGGATATTCTAAAGAATGTACTTATCAAAATAAAAAATTTTATCATCTCAGTTTACTTTGTTATAATAGACCATGCCTATTATTTTAGGTAACCATTTTTGGCAACTGTAAGTACAATCATTGATGTTAAGTGAGGTAAGCTAAAATTCCAAGTTGATGGAAAGAAGGTAGAATTTCACTTGAGTCAAATGAAAAGATACCCTTTTTGTGCTGACCATGTTTATTTCATTCGAATTATTGAAAAGCTAACTAGAGAGATGAGTCGAGTGAATCTTGACTATGATTCTCTTGAGTTTTGATTAAATGGTGTAGGTGTACAAGAGAAAGAGGAGGAAGAGATGGCCAAGTACTTAGACGTTCAAGTACCTTACAAGAGAGGCAATTCATATGAGAGCCTAGAAGTTAGTAAGAAACTTCCACCACCATCGGAGGAACAAGCGCCAAGGTTGGAATTCAAGCCACTTCCAAAACACCTTAAATATGCCTTCTTTAGAGAGAATGAGACATTGCCTTTAATTGTGAATACTGAGTTGAATGTGGAGCAACTTGAGAAGTTGCTTGGAGTTTTGAAGAAATATTTAAGGGCTATAGGAGGGACTATCTCTGATATTAAAGGTATTAGTCCCACGATATACATGCATAGGATCTTGAAACTGATGATTAAGAGTCAAAGGTGGTTAAATTCAAATATGAAAGCGGTGGTAAGATTAGAAATTCTCAAATGGTTGGATGCAAGTATAAGTTTTCCTATTTCAGATAGCATTTGGGTAAGTCCTATACATGTAGTACCAAAAAAAGGGGTGGAATCACTATAATTTGTGGTAGAAATGATGAATTGATTCCTTTTAGACTTGTGGTAGGATGGAGAGTGCATGTAAATTAAAGACAACTTAACTCTACTACCAGAAAAGATCATTTTCCCTTACCTTTTCTTGATTAAATTTTGGAAAGATTAGTGAGTTATGAATTCTATTATTTTCTTGATGGTTTCTTAGGATATAACCACATAGTCATTGCTCCTGAAGATAAAAAAAGACTACATTCATTTGTCCTTATGGCACATTTATTTTTAGGAGGATGCATTTTGGGTTATGCACTGCCCCCATTACATTTCAACATTGCATGATGTCTATTTTCTCAAACTCAGAATATATTGAGGAAATTATAAAAAATTTTATGGATTATTTCTCTGCTTTTGGATCTACTTTTGGTAATTGTCTTAATAATTTGGATCTAATTTTGTACAGATGTGAAGAAACAAATCTTGTTCTTAATTGGGAGAAGTGTTATTTCATGGTTAGAGAAGGGATCGTTTTAGGGTACAAAATTTCTCCCAAGAGTATTGAGATTGACAAAGCTAAGGTTGAGATTGATAAGTGTACATTTTTGAGTGTTTTAAATGTGTTTTTTTTTAATTAGTTTTATAACTAATTAATTAGGTTTATAGTGAAAATATGGATTTTATAGTTTGAGTATCAAAAGTTGCATTTCTATGGATTTTAATGATGAAAACTTCATGTTTTCGTAGGTTTAATGATTCAATCATCAAATGGAGTAAGTTGAGAAGATAATTGGATGATTGTTGATAATTTGAAGTGGTTTTAAAGATAATATAAAGTGCAAGAGATGAAATGCAATCAATAGTAAAGAAATAGAGTTTTTCAGGTTTGACACCTATTGGTATTTCGACTATATCTTGAGTTACAAGTATTGGATCGAGGTGATTCTTGTACCATTTTGAAACTAACACATAGCTCTATATTTGTTATAAAGACCTCGAAATCCATCTACCGAGCTCCAAATTGGATGATTTTTGATGCATTGGAAAGCTAACTGAAAGGACTACAACTTTCATGTTTTGTACAAGAGTTAGTTCAGCCTCTATCATCGAGAAAATATCAGAGAAAGCAGTACAAAAGCAGAGCAAGGATGAAGACTGGCCAAATTTGTGCAAACTTGGAAAAAAGGCAAAACATGGGGTACAATATACGACCTAAGGTCGCATTTTTGAGGTCACATATTCTTCAATTTCGCTTGCAACTTGTTATGTAACTTGTGCTTTGAAGTTTTTTGACCATTTTTCTGCAAGAATTTCAAAGAAAACAGACCAGAACAGCTACCAAAAAGTTTTACAACTCAAATTTAACTTGTTTATGGGCTCAAGGAGAATCTTGATATGATTTAACATTTTGTCTTTTGCTTGAATTCCTCTATAAATAGAGGTCTTTGGAGAGCATTTTTGATAACTTTGGAAGACTAGAGAAACTCCTCAAAAATGTAGCTTTCACTAGAATTTTCTTAGTTCTTTAGTTAGGGTAGATTAATATAGTTAGTGTAGTTTTTTCATCTTGTATGTATAGTTAGATTTGGATGAAATTTTGAGGAGCCAAAATGGAGAGTTAGAGTTCATGTGACAAGGGTGATATTTCTCCTGTCACTTTCTCTTTTGTATTTAAATTCATGTTTAGCTATAATACAACTTTGGATCTTGTTCTTCATGTTTAGTTAAAGTTTATGCCTAAAGTTATGGATGAAATTTTAATATCTTGTTTGTGATATTTACTTGGTTAGTTGATGATATTATTTTGAGCAAGTTATTTATCACTTTTGCTTTTCTAATCATGATTGGCCGACCATTAATTGTGATAATTTTAAGGCGTTAAGCTTGCAATGAGAATTGGAATTCAACACTAGTTCAAGAAAGTGATAAATTTAGGGAGTTCACTCACGAGAGTAGAGGGGCACCTTTGTGACTTTAGTAACTTGTTTCATGTAATCTCATAGAAAAAATGAACTTGTAGTTAATTTCATAACCATGAGAGTAGGTATGGCTTAATTACAACTATAGTTGATTTACTACGAAAGTAGGTTTCAAATACATTAGGAAATTATGCCATAACTAACCAAGATAATAGCATTAACTTAACCGGTAATTTTATTTCCGAAAGTAGTTAGGAATTCCCTACCTCTAGGAGCTTTATATTGTTATTTTTATTACTTTCATTTCATGTTTGTAGTGTAGGTTTAATCTTTTACATTTGTGGTAACCTAAATAATAAAGGAGTTCAAAAATCACCGGTAATTGATAATCTTCCTTGTGGGTTCGACCCTTAATACCCTATACTCAATCATGACTCATATACTTGCGAAAAATCACGTGTAAGGTATTTAGGAATTTATAAATGTAAAACTTTATTGTAGATGAGCTAATTGATATATGTATACCCCGCGTTTGTCAAGTTTTTGGCGCTCTTTTTGAAAAATATTTGCTTAATATCGGTGCTAAGAACTACTTTATTAGTTTAGACATTTTATTTTTCTTGTTTTCGTTGTGTCTAGATTCTTAATTATTGTGTGTAGTGTCTTGTCGAATCATTTGTTTTGTATGTAGTGTTTTTTTCAAATGTGTTGAGTCAATTATTTTTCTTGACTAAACTTGCTTTTGAGTAACTTTGGAAGCATGTTTAGAGATTCGAAGAGAGTAGAACACATGGGCAAACAATACTTGAGAAGTGGAAGATCAGAATGGATTGTTACCAAGTGTAAAGCTCCTTGAATATAGGTAACCAAGATATTCCGAAGGTATGTCTTTTGAAAACGGTTTAAGGAGTTTAAAGGTTAAACTTGATTTTATAATGTTAAAAGTTCAATTGGATATCATTACAAATATGCTTGAACAAAATAGGAATGTTCATACTTTCAATTCTTATCATATGATTTGTGACTTGTTTGGAGGTTATTGTACTACTCATATATGTAGACAAGTACAAAATATGGATTATTTTGATGAATTTGGGTATTGCAATTTTTGTTTTGATCAATATGAAACTAATTGGGGTAATTCGCATGCTTATGGTTGGGATAATCAATATACTTATAGTGATTCTCAATGTTTTCATGATTACCCACATGAGTATGTCCAATATGAATCTAAGTCATCTTGTGAATTAGTTATAGAAAAAACTTGCAAATACAACCTTTGACCGTTTTGATAGGATTGAGATAAGATTAGATGAATTAGCTTTTCACTTTGGTAGAATACAAGGTCATTTATATGTTTTGTGTGAAGTTATTTCTTCTAATCATATGCAAAATGACCCTAGCATGGATAGTGTACATGTTGCATGTGAAAATAGATTGTATTTTGATAAAAATGATGATCTAATCTATGTTTTAATGAAAAAATGTCCATTTCACATGATAATGCCTTTGAAATGAAGTTTGGACCTCAAGAAGTAAGCATGAATGATATATATATATATATATATATGTATATATGACCCCTCTTGAGAAGTGTGGTACAAATGAAGGTTCCAAGGTCATAATGCCCAAAAAAGTTATATGGACATTCCTTTGGTGAGTACTCAAGTGACACACATTTAAGGTAAAGCCTATGAATCACTTAAGATAAGTAAGTCACTTCTACCTCTCACATCATTAGAATATAAGACTTTTGAAATTAAATCACCATTTTTTGATCCATCTCGTCCTTTAAAGGTGGATTATTCATTGACAAAGTCTCTTTGAAAAATGAGGCTATATAGTCGAGCCAACGACTTTAAACAAAAATGCTAATTGGGAAGCAATCCAATGTTTTGATAATTTATATTAATTTGATGTGATTTTATGTTTAAAGTATGTTTTTAAGTTATTTTGTTATTTTTGTTTTGTAGGATTGGGAAATAGAAGTTAAGGTGACCAAATGAGGTGAAAAAAGTGAAATTTGATTAAGAAACTCAACCCCGCAATTTGAGCAAATGTTGTTTTTGATTCATCAAAGAGGGTAGAAATACATGTTTTGATCATTTTATATGTGCGTGCATTGATTATTTTGACATAAAAAATTGATCTAGAATGCATTTTTGAGCAACTGGGTCACATGTATAATTTTAGAAAGTTAGAAATTTCTGCAGAAAAACTGCAGAATAAATAAAACGCTGGCTCAAAACACGACCTTAGGTCGCGTTTTATCTTCTGCAATATTTCAACAGAAAATGCAATCTTAAAAGGTCACGTTTTCTTGAAATCATGTTTTGTCTTCTATGAACTTAAAGCAGAAAACGTGAGCTCAAAAACATGAACTCCAAATCACATTTTCAAGGTCGTATTTTCACTTCTTGTATTAAAGGCACAAAACATGAGTTCCATTTCTTCTTCCACCTTCTCTTCACCTCACGTTTTGCACACAGTCTCACACACACTTCACAAATCTTTTCTTATACACATATCTTTGCAAAAAATCATCAATCAAACATCATTTGACCTTCATAGAACCTTTTTAACCGATTAAAATCTAAGAAAAACAACTCAAAATTCGGTTTTAAAGAGGACTAATGTTAGGGTTAATAGTTTCTATTGCAAGCAATTGGAGGTCAATTTAAGGGTGTTTCATAGGATTTTTTACATCATTTGCATCACCAAAGATTAGTCTTGTGACGCTGTCGCGCCCCATTTTTACAAGAAAATAAATAAAATAATAAATGGTTTAAAAAGTGAATTTTTGATTTAAAAATGAATTTTTTTTTATTTACAAAAAAAATGAAGAAAAATATGGGTCTAAATGGGACATGAAAATGCGACGATTTGACCCAAAATATAGTTTAAAAAGGGTTTATTGAATGAAAAATGGAGTCGCCACTTGGTATAGAGTTAAGGTGTACCAAGTCACCTAAGAATGAATTTTTAAAAGGAAAAAAGTAAAAGAAAACCCCTTTTAAACGACTCCTTGTCCACGTAAACCACGAAAAAGGTTCGGGAGTCACATTTGACGAAGGGGAAGGCAAGGATAAAAATCCAAGGCACCCCTTCGACCTAACCAAGGCTAGTTGCGTGATTTAGTCAAGGATTTTCTTATTTTTAACCAAAAGATTTATTACATTTGGATGTACTATATGAATGCAAACCCTAGACCTAGGGGGTATCGGGGGTCAAAATTTCTCTTCAAAACTTGAATGGTGCCAATCACATTAATTATGATGCCCAACAATGACTCTTTGGAGAGGTCACGAATAATGCAAAAATATGAGATTCTAAGAAAAAGAAAAGGATAAAATGATCATAGAAATATACATGTCCTAAAAGAATGCATCATGTCGGGTACGGGGGACTAATGTTCGTGACTCAATTTCCCCTTTAATAGAGGGAATACGAGCGTGCTAAGGTTAGAAAGCCAAACTCGTCCATATCCCATATTCAAGGGGTTTCCCTAATCTAATCAAGCAAATGCACTACCCTAATCCTATTTCTAGAATGAAATGCAATTCTAATGTCATGTATCATGCATAGGGGTATATATATGTATAGGGAAATTAGGGATAAGGGCTATATGTATAAGGGGTACATCATACAAAATGATAAAAGACCCTAGAAAGTAAAATATGCATGAGATGAAGTGAAATTTGTCACACAATCATGATCTAATGCGCCAAGGGCTCCTAAGGGCTAGCGTTGGACTAACCCACATCTACGCTCTCTCACAAGCATTGGACTTGTAAGAGCTCGAGGGGACAACCATGACTAGCATTGGACCAGTCACGATTACGTGCATTTGCATCCATCATACTCACATATATAAGTAAGGTACATAATTAAAGCAAGTAGACATGTGAGCACGTAATTCACATAACACATAACACATAAGCATGCATATCTAGATGCCAAAATCTAAGAAAGCGATTAAACACATAGCACCTAAGCATGCACAACACATAAGGCAATTAAGGCCCTAACTATTACATTTTTAGGGGAGAAGGCCTACTACAATCAAAAGGGAGGAATAAGAAGGAATAAAACAATTAAATCCCTAACTATTACAATTTTGGCATTCGAGTGCCTCCAAAATGATAAAAATTAAACTAAAATTAAAGCAAAAACTAAGTAACTAAAGAAATAAATAAGGTAAAAATGAAATAAACATTTAAGGTCATGCAATTGCACACATAGGGCACATATACGCATGTAGGGTCAAATAAAGTCAACAATAGAGGATAGAGTGTACCTCCCTTGCAATGGTAATCAAATGAAGGAAAAATAGCTTCAAAACAATAGAAGGGTCAAGGCACCAATTAAATTTGAAACAATTAAAGAAATGTGCAAATACAAAGCTCACTTGATCATAAAGCCTCTAAATCATGAATTAAATGCAATTGAGACAAAGCATAGTCGTTAATTGAAGCAAACAAACAACGAAGTTGCAAAATTAAAACTACCAAGGGCCCAAATTGAGGAAATTATTCAATTGATTGGGTCCTAGTAGCATAAACCAAAAACCAAGGGGTTGAAATACAATTTTCAAAAGGAATTTCATGCATGCAAGCTACGAAGAACTCATTTTCTTTAGCCGAAAAGCATTCTGCAATTTTTTCCAGCCGCGGCTTTTCTTTCCATTTCATCATGCAGACCAGATTTTGATTCAAATACACGGCTTTGATCAGATATTTTTCAACCCAACATCACAACCTTAAGCTAAGCAACAGACTACATAATGATCACAATCCAAATGACCAGAAAACTTGGAAATATATCATACCAAAATTCTGAAAAATACATGCAGAAATGGTTCGGCAGCCTGCTTGTTTTATTTTTTCAGCAAGGTGTTCGAACATGATTCAGGTGTTTTAGACCCTAAACATGCAAACTCAAACACTACTTATCCAATTTCTTCCTTTTCAAAACAAGATTAACTAGCACATTAGGTGACAAAGCTCACTTGATGAGCTGTTGCGGAGAAGAAAACAGCAAAGACATAAGAACGAATGCAGCAGCTTTTTCTACTTCGGCCTAGATATGTTTGTGTGTGAGAACTCAAACAAACTCTACGCATTTGACAGCCCAAACCGAATGCAATTCGCACAAAACAATAAGTCACCACCTGATCTACTCACTTTACAATGCAAACAAGAGAAATCAATCAAACAAAAGGAGCCTGCGAAGCAAATTTTCTGTTGCAACATTCATCCAGAATTTTCCCGCAACTTTAAGCTTTCAAATGCAGGTTTCATAGAAGACTTCAAACAAAGCCAGCAAAGACCATCACTCAATCACCATTTAACAACTAAACACTTTGGTTAACACATCACAGCCGAACATGCAACAAAAGGAGCAAAAACGCCCCCAAAAGTTCATGCAACTCAGCCGAAGCAGTGCTTTTTTTTTTTTTAAAAAAAAAAAAACTCACTTTCGGTTTTTCTGATGCAATCCAAACGCAAGGAACAACTTAGATAACGAAGGTTTGGACTGAAGGAACAAGATTACCAAACATTTCCCCTGCTGCTGTCTAACTCAAAAGCCATATCCAGTAAGCATTAATCACAACGCAGACAAGAAAAACAGCAAAGGGAAACACGCGAGTGAACTTGCAACCTGCTACGTTTGTTCAAAAACTCGCCATGGATGTCAAACTCATTGCCCCCATACAAATATGTTGCATCCGCCCCCAACCCAGCAAAAACATGCAACTCACATGCATTACTATGGACATACAAAATGATGAAAGTGACAACCAACGAACGAAGTATCAGAAATTCAACTTGCTGGAATTGCGTGCTATTTTTCTGGTTTTGCTCTTATTCCTCACATGGACAGAAGCCATAAACTCAAACAATAATCCACGACACTACCCTAGACTTCTACCTCAAAACTCAGTCTAAATCAAGCCGCCAACTAAAGTTGAAAACTTTCTGCAATTTTCTTTCGGCCAAGACGCAAACATGCAAGATACCGACCCAGTACCCAAAATCCAGATTCATCAAGACCCAAACAAGAATCATCAGCCATATTGAAGCAAAACCGAACCAGTAAACAGCAAAGAAATGCAAGCAAACGACTAAAGAAAAGAGCTTTCAACCTTAAAGGAAGAATACGATACCTTAATCGAGGAACGGAAAAAGGGCTCAGATGATTCGGCCAAACCTTCAAAGGAACGTCCACGGAAGAGCGGTGATGGTGATGCAATTACCTCTTTCCAATCCCAAATCCCTCTTCGTCCCCACGGCTGAAACCCTTCTGGCTTAGCTTTCCTTCAGCCGTCAACAACCCCCCTAGCAATCTTCCTTTCTTTTTCTCTCTCAAGCTCACGGCTTTCCTAGCCTTTCTTCCTTACGCGTAGGTTTCTGACTTTCTAATCCCTTGTTTCTGCCATTTCGTTTCCTTTCTAGCCGACCCACCCCCAGCTGCCTACCTCTCTCTCGTTGTTTTTCCTCTTGGTCGAAAGCTTCTCCCTTTTCACGCTACTCTGTCCTCCCTCAATCCTTCACCAGATTTTTAGCCGTCCCCTCCTCTCAAACTCTCCCTTCACCGTCATAAAAACTCTCCCCTTTCCTTGCTATCTTTCCTTTCTTTTATATGGGGAATCATAACCCCTAAACCCTCACCTCAAAGGTGAGGATGAAGGGTTGATTCCCATATAAATTTCCAGCCATCCGATCCAGCCAAAATCTCCTATGACAAATGACCATTTTATGCCGCTGCATGTGCGGCTTTTTTTTTTTATCACTTAATTTAAATAAAAATAATACAAAAATAATAATTCAAACAAACTTAAATAAAATGTACAAAATTAGTAACCAAAAGATAAAAAAATAAAAAGCTAAGATTTTCCTCTTTTTCTTTTTTTTCTCTCTTTTTTTCAATAAAAAGAAATAAAACATATTTTCCCCTAATTTTCTCTTTTTTGGCAAATTTTATGCTAATAAGTCTTACAATAAAATAATAAATAGCTAAAAGAGTAAAAAATGAATGCAAAATGCAAAATAAAACTAAGATAATAGATAATGATAATCTAAAAATACTGAAATGCTATACAAAATGTTAAAAGTTTAAGAACTAAAATCATGGAATAAAAATAACATATAAGAATTATTACTAAAAATAAAATTAAAATTAGGGTAAAAATATTTAAAAATTTGGTGTCTACAGACGCCCCACTTCTCCCTAAAGCGAACCAAAGGGTATCCGCGGGACGCCTGCCTAACTCTCGCCAGGACTCAATCCATTCCATTCAAGCTTATTATCGAACTACACAACACAAGTAAGTAACTTAAATATAGTAAATGCGGAAGCGTTCAAACTTAACAACAGTCATCCATTATCCAACCCGCACGTCGGGTGCTCAAAGTACATCATGAATCCCAAATATACATCATGCCCCAAAAGTTACATTTCAAATCCAAAAGTACAACCCAAAACCAAGGCATAGCCAAAATGTAATAGAAACCCTAAACAAAAGCACATCAGGAGGGTTTCTCCAATACATCTCCGAGTTCAATCCTGTTAAGGAAAACAAATCTACAGGGTGAGCAAAAACGCTCGTGAGGCCAAGAACACACATGCAAGCACGTAGTCCAGATAACAGTCCCAAATAACAGTCCAAGAGATAATTACAAGTAATTAATAAAGCCAGTGAAAGTAAGCAGAAATAATTCAAGGATATAGTAGCTTTCAGGAGCTAAGTTCCACTTGCGTTGCCAGTTCATTCGTATATCTTCCCGCGATGACTCTCCGTCAACCGGGTTGATATTTTCAAACCGTAGATCACCACTTACTTCTCATCCGTCCACCCTACACCGCTTCGGGCCCGCACGACATTTATAAGGCTATACTCCACGAGTATGCCAAGCAAGATCTCTCAAATAGATCAAGCTTATCATGTGATTCTCATGGCTCACCAAGGTTCCCGACCAAGCCCATGCCGGCTCGAGTTCCAAGGTCGGCCTATGAGTTTGGGCGTCCCCTTGTATCATGTAAGTGTCGAGGAGATTCACTCCAACGACGTATGCAGCCATAGCATACCATGTCATGTATTCAAGCATTTGACAGGTTTAAGCATGTATTTCAGGTCATGTAAACCAGGCAAAACATGTTAAGCATGAGTCATTTGTTTCAAATGAGAACGAGTGCGATAAAGTACACACTCGACTCCATTTTTCAAAACCAAGTAGGCTAAGCATGTAATCAGGTAAGCCAAGCATGAATCAAGTCCATAGAGTTCAAGTAGCCATACACTTGACACTCACCGAGCAAATCAAGAAGAAATATTTTCTGGAAGTTCAAGTGTTCACTGTAGGATCCTCTTGAAGGTCCTCGAGTGCACTTGAGCAAAATATAATGTATTATCATTCACGTGCCCCAATTATCAAGGAAGATTGTATGTTAGTACAATCTAAGAAAATTTCATCAAAACGAACCTCAATTACTCGTAAATCTAGGTTCAATTAGAGTTTCTTAAAGTACAAGAGCGATTGAGTTTTTATTTTGGAAAATCAAGTATAAAACGTTCAAGTAATATCGAAGGAATAAGGAGTGCTTGAAAACTCCCTTCCTTTGGAATCCGGAAAATTTTCAGTTTTGATACGATATTTTGAAAAATCGTATCTCACATTCTACATGTCAAAAATTGGAAAACTTGGTACCGTTGGAAACCTCTTTGAAAGTACTAAAAGTTCTTAGAAGACACTTTTCCATGATTCTAAATGGAAGATATTCAAAAATGGGCTCAAAGTTACTGTTTCAGAGTACTTAAGGTTGTGTTGGGGTTGGTTTTTCGCTAACTTTGGAAGTTCGGCAAAATTCACACGTTGCGAGCTAGCCTCTGAAATCTATAACTCAATTAGAGTTGCAAGTAATGTTTTTAACAGAAAAAGTGGATCAAGAATCGGAGTTTCGAGCACCGAGATACGGTAGCTCAAAGTTAGGGAAAAATTCAAAACTGGTGAACAAATTTCCAGATTTGAGCTTCCAACTTTGGGACTTTAGTTAGGTATCGAAATGGACTTGGATTGGTACAAAATTTGGCAGTATAATACTCCTATATAAAAAGTATTCCTCTACCAAATTTCATGGAAAAATACCTTCGGGAAGGTAGTCACTCAAACAACCAAAGTTTCGAAAATCCTGAGACAAAACTGCCTTGAGCCTTTTGTTTTCCATTCCAAACATTTGGTCAAGGAAAAATTCCTCAAACATGGCTCATTAGTGTAGGCAAAGCCTAAGGAACATTCATGGCACATTTCATAAGTGTTTAGCACCAAAATATTCAGTTAGCAAGTCTACACCAAGCCTTGCATCAAATCTGTCCAAAAGTTAGGGTTTTCAAGAGCAGGGCAGGTTCCGTATTTTGATCATAAATCGCTCAAATTAACTCGGAAGTGGGCATGGTTTATGGCATTGAAAAATAAATTCATAGAGCTAAAATTTCACAGAAGAAATCATTTTGAAATTTGGCACACAACTAGCTCGAATTCGAGCCACAAGTTGCAGCCTCAGCATTTCGTTCCAGGAAAACAGAGAAACAGAACAGCCGACTTTAAATGGTTAGTTCGGCTCACATACATGGAACCAGAATGTGAATTTTATACCGTCGGAAAGGTGGGAATGTCTAGTTTCAAATGCCACTAACGGCACTAGATTTTGACGTCGGAGTACAAAGTTATGGCCGAAACACGAAAACTGGTCAGAGCATTACGGGAACAGTTCCAGATTTACTAGCTTTGTGAAATCGATTCATTTGACCCACCAAACCTCAATATTTTTCAATGAAATTTTTTACACCATCTATACAACATATAAAAATCATATATAAGCCATTAAATCCCCAAAATTCTGCAGAAATAGGTACGTTCAAAGCAGGGGCAGAATTGGAACTTTTTACTCCATGCACCCCTTGAAGTTTCTACTAATAATACACCATTAATCTACCATTTTGAGCACTAAACCAACATTAAATCCATCATCAAGCATGAGATCAGTCCCCAAGACAAAGGTGGGAGTTCATAGAGCCCACCCATTTCATTTTACACCATAAACAAGCTAACCAAAGGCATGCTAGAGCTTAATCATGCTATATGACTTCCAAAAGACAAGATTCTATGAGTTGATCACTACTTACTTTGGTTGATGAACCAAACAGAATTTTCGGCCCTTTCTCAGCCAAAGAAAACCGTGCAAAGCTCCTTGTTTTTGTAGCTAGATGCACTCTCCAAGTTTTAAGCTAAGTGGTCTTCAATTTTGGTGTGAAATGGTTGAGATTTGGTGCATGAAATGGAGTAGAATTTGATGAAGCAAGTTTGGTTCTTGCTCTTGGGAGAGCCGGCTGTCTTAGGAAGGAAGAGAGAGAAAATTTTGATCTAAATGAGGCTTCCAAAGGAAGCTTTAATGTGTGGCTAGAATTGGTGCAAAAGTCAACTCTCTCTCGCGCGCTTACGCGCGCGTTTCGTGCTCAATTCCTCTTGCATTTGTTTCACTAGTGCACTAAACCTCTAATGCACTTATATTCATATAAATATTATTCACCCTTAATTGTCCCAAAATAATGGTCTAAAGTCCCTCATTTAATCGCGCGCGTGAAAACGCGTATTTCCAATTTAGGCGCGATAGAGTGAAACCTTCGAGAAATTCTTATAACGATCGTACCACTAACTATCACTTTAGTATTTAATCGTTAAAATACCTAATTTAGATCCATTGTATAAGTCTTTAATATTCCAAGCCTATTGTACTCTCAATCGGGTAAAATTTCCAAGCACTATTCACTGTTCTCACTAAACGCGCTCCCGGAAATTAATTTTTGAAACAAGTCACTTTAAAAATATAATGAAGCTATATTTTCACGTAATTAGGTTCAATAGGTCTAGAAAATAATACTCGGAATAAATGAACAAGTAAATAATTAAATAAGCTCAAAATAGGGTTTTAATAGGAGTTTTACAAGTCCTCACATGAGTCGAGTATTAACTCCTCAAATCTCCAATAAATTTGTATCCATGCGTCTTTTGGAAAACTATCCACGCGTGAGTAGTATATGCTCACTTAGAACTTATTCACCTTTAATTCCCGATTAACTTTTCTTAATCTGCTATTGTCCGTTCTTAATTTCCCCAGGTTAATCATACTCTCGAATATAATATCACCTTGAAACACTCGTGTTCATTATTTCTCACCTAAACAATTCTCCGAAAATTGAAGTTGTTAACGGGACGTTTTAAAAGCATAAAGAAGACATTATTCCATACGAATGGATTTAAAATGGTCGTAATAAATTATTTGGGGAAAACAGGTGGATAAATACTTAATTAAACCATTAATATTCGATAAAAATAAGAAATTTTTCGGGTCCTCACAAGTCTACCATTTTGAAGTAAATTTCTTAAATTTAATTCACCATTCGCATATCTTTTGAGTTTAATGACATACTTTGAATGGTGAATTTGTGATGTTATTTGTTGATGTATATAAGATCCATTATACTTATTTAACATTTTTAAGCATGTTTAGATGATCAAATGTGGGAATGTGATGATCTATGCAATGTTTCAATTTATTCATATTCCTATTATATGATCAAATGTAATAATTAGTTTGAAATGTTGTTAAGTATAATTGGATGGTTCAAATTGCTGCAATGTGACATGTTCATGATGCTTGCATGTATACATTCATTATATGGTGACATTTTAGCAAATTTGAGTTTATAATTAGAAAATGACTAGTTTATCTAGTTAAAGGAAAATGATGCATTTAAATTGAAATTTATTGCTTAATCTTCATATAAAGCATGATTGGATGAAAACTTTTGAATACGTGAAGTGAAATATTTTATTATACCTTGAGTAGATTCTTGTGTATTTTCTATGGGTACATCACCAAAACAAAGGCGTAGAGTTACGAATTGCCATTTTATATTTATTATTGCCTTTGTTATCACCTTTGTTTCTCATTTTCAATTCTTAGGTGTAATTACTAATGGTTATCCAATGAAATTCATGAAGTTTTGGAGATAAGCAGACAACGGTTTGTGACACTTCATGATACGTCAATCGCAGCATTAGAGGAGTATTATTTTCATTATCTTGATTTTTTTTAGACATTGAGGACAATGTGCATGTTAAATGTAGAGGAAGAATTGTGATTATATGAAATGCATGTGATTGATTTGTTGATTACAAATATTGGACTTGTACTTGGAAATGTTATTCTGCTTAGAAAATTTTTAAACTTGGGTTTGTTGACAAGGAGATTTATCCATTTTTAAGGGGAGACTCTGCCAAATATTTTTCAAAATCTTGTCCAAAATTATAAAATTGCCCTAAAAGGTTTCAAAATTTTTCAATTTTATCCAAGAGTAACAAGTTCCATACCATTAGTAACTCAAATGCCTTCTACTTTTGAGATAAATATATGTAGTTTGAAAACTTCTTTTCTCATTTAATTTGAAAATGACTATTATGTGATTATAATTTGTGCATTTATAGAAAAATATATCTTGAAAAGTGGAGACAATTATGTCTAAACTTTTCATGTTTGATAAAATATCTTCTCTTCACTTGATTTTATAAGTTAAGTGATTAATATGGTCAATAAGTACAATACTTTCCTCATGATTATTCATTTGAGGGAATGATTATTATCTTTACTTTGAAATATATATATAAAAAAAGCAAAAAAAGAAAAAAAGAGAATAAAAGTTGTTCTATTCCAATGGTTTTTATACTTAGTAACTGGAAGTTTTCATCTATAAATATTGACTTTCACGTAAAACAGTATTAGAATTAAGAGTATGCAAAATAACTTGAGAATGTGAGTATTGAGTAATCGGTGATTGAGTAACGGTGATTTTCATCTAAAAATGTCGCTATTCGCGTCAAAAGGCACTTTCACAACTTGAATAACATTTAACTATGTCATATGAATAAATCCCTCTTTAAATTTGAATAAGAAGATGATCATGGGTTTAAATAGCATTTTTATTGCCAATAGGAGTTACTTGCTTGTGAAATTGGAAAAGGATGAGAAATTGACTTTAACTAGTTACAATTATGATATAACTGGCTCTCCTTTACTTGATATTATAAGTACTTGAGTTTAATTGAATGATTGCATAATGGTTATTTACCTTGTTTAGAGAAAATGAAGTTTAATTGTGCACATTGTTTATTTTCAAAATTTTGGATCATTGTTGGTTTGTATTTTTTATTGCTTGAGGACTAGTCATGGTTCAAGTGTGGAGGAATTAAATAAGTGTATATTTTGAGTGTTTTAAATGTGTTTTATTATTTAGTTTTGGAGTTTTTTAATTATTTTTATAACAAATTAACTAGATTTTTAGTGAAAATATGCATTTTATGGTTAAAACATCAAAAGTTGCATTTCTATGAATTTAACGGTGAAAATTTCATATTTTTGTAGGTTTAATGATTCAATCATCAAATGGAGTGAGTTTAGAAGATATTTGGATGAATGTTTATGATTTAAAGTGGTTTTAAAAATAATAAGAAGTGCAAGAGATGAAATGCAATTAATAGTAAAGAAATGAAGTTTCTTAGTTTTGACACCTGTTGGTATTTCGACTACATCTTGAGGTACAAGTATTGGATTGAGGTGATTGTTAGACCATTTTGAAACTAACACATAGTTCTAACACATAGTGGATTGAGATGATTCTTGTACCATTTTGAAACTAACACATAGTTCTACATTTGTTATGAAGACCTCAAAGTCCATCTACAGGGCTCCAAATTGGATGATTCTTAATGCATTGAAAAGCTAATTCAAAAGGTTACAACTTTTATGTTTTGTACAAGAGGTAGTTCAGCCTCCATCATTGAAAAAATATCAAGGGAAGTTGGTACAAAAACAAAACAAGAATGAAGTCTAACCAAAATTGAGCAAACTTGCAAAAAGGCAAGACGTGCGGTACAATACGCGACCTTAGGTCGCGTTTTCGAGGTCACGTATTCTTCAATTTTGGTTGCAACTTGTGCTTTGTTCATACAAGTTTTATGACCCATTTTTTTTGCAAGAATTTTGGTGGAAACGGACCAGGACAGTAGCCAAAGAAGTTGTACATCTCAAATCTAGCTTGTTTATAGGCTCAAGGAGAATCTTAACATGATTTAACACTTTGTCTTTTGCTTGAATTCCTCTATAAATAGAGGCTTTTGGAGAGCATTTTTGATAACTTTGGAAGAATAGAGAAACTCCATAAAAATGTAGCTTTCACTAGAATTTTCTTAGTTCATTAGTTAGAATAAATTAGTATAATTAGTGTAGTTTTTCTATTTTGAATGTATAGATAGATTTGGATGAAAATTTGAGGAGCAGAGATGGAGAGTTAGACCTTATGTGACAAGGGTGACTTCTCTCCTATCACTTTCTCTTTTGTATTTAAGTTCATGTTTAGCTATAATACAAGTTTAGATTTTGTTCTTCATGTTTAGTTAAAATTTATGCCTAGAGTTATGGATAAACTTTCTATATCTTGTTTGTGTTATTTACTTTGTTATTTGATGATATTATTTTAAACAAGTTATTTATCACTTTTGATTTTTTATCATGATTAACCGACCATTAATTGTGATAATCTTAAAGTGTTAAGTTTGCAGTGAGAATTGGGATTTAACACTAGTTCAAGAAAGTGATAAACCTAGGGATTTAACTCACTAGAGTAGAATAGCACCTTTGTGGTTTTAGTGATTTGTTTCATGTAATTTCATAGAAGAAATGACCTTGTAATTAATTTCATAACTACGAGAGTAGTTATGACTTAATTATAAGTATAGTAGATTCACTACGAATGTAGGTTTCACATACATTAGAAAATTACGCCATAATTAGCCAATATAATAGCATTTATTTAACCAATAATTTCATTTGCGAGAGTTGTTAGGAATTCCATACCTCTAAGAGTTTTATATTGTTATTTTTATTTTTTTTATTTCATGTTTGTAGTGTATATTTAATTTTTTGCATTTGTAATAGTCTAAATATAAAGGAGTTCGAAAATCACCGGTAACTGATAATCTTTCTTATACTCAATCACCACTCGTATACTTGTGAAAAATCACGTGTGGGATATTAGGAATTTATAAATATAAAACTTGACTATGAATGAGTTAATTAATATATGTATACCCCGCGTTCATCAGAGGTGATTGAGAAGATGCCCCCACCTAGCAACATTAAGGGAATCCAGAGCTTTCTTGAACATACTGGGTTCTATAGGCGATTCATTAAGAATTTCTCCAAAATATCTATGCCTTTGTGTGATTTATTCAACAAGAATGTCCCTTTCAATTTTAATAATAAATGTTTGTTAGCATTTAATAGGTTGAAGAATGAACTGATATCTGCACCAATTTATGGCATCACCTGATTGGAGCATACCGTTTGAGTTAATGTGTGATGCTAGTGTGATACCCCAACTTTTAGGATACTATTGTTGTTTAGCCTCAAAGAGAATATTACGGTTTCTTTATTTTATTTTTTTGTTTTACAAACTAGAAACCCTAAATTCTAGAAATAAAGTCTAATCAAAACTCTAGTTTCATTTGTGACTGACCGTTTTCTCAAATTTCTCATATTTTAACCGAAACCCTAAATTCAATTTATGGAATTGTAAAACCCCTCATGTTTTCTTAAAAATTCCCTTTTAATTGGAAATTATGATTTTATAATAGCCCTACCACCCAATCACCCCACAATAAGTGCAAATGAACATGAAAGTAAAGGTTTTCACTTTTCGTTTTCAAGTTGGAGCGAGTTAGGGTTTTCACGTTTTTCCGTAGTGTGACTATTCGGTACGGAGTAAGGATCAAATTTGGTAGGTACGAGTGACTTTTGGATGAGAAAATATTATATGATTTGAAGTGATAATAATAAGTTAGTGATTAGAAGGTAAAAACCCTAGTATACGTGATTTAAGAAAAAACGGCTCGAACCGATGGGTATCGATCACTACCGATTAAACCCACCACTTGACCACCACATATCCTTGATATTTTAGCAAAATATCCCCTCATTTCCAGCTAGCTTTGGCCGAAAATTTTGACCAAATTGGCAAGGAAAAGAAACAAAAAAATGAGTGGAAATTGGTGGTGACACTTGTAGGCCATTGAGGGCCTTGACCAAGACCAAATAGTCTTGCCTTCTTATCACCATGGAGCTTCATTTCTTCATCATTTTTCTGCTTCTTTGGCAGAGAGAGAGGGAGAGAAAAACCAAGGGAGAGCTTCACCATTTCATCTTGAGTTTGAGCCATCCAAGTGAGGAAACAAGAAACTAAACCGATTAAAACCTTCCTTGAGTGTTGGGCTAGTGGGGTGTTGGTGAAATTTTGGAAGGAAAAGCTAGGGCTGCTCTTGGTAGTCACTTTAGCAAGGTAATAATGCTGATTTCCCCATTTCTTACTCTTAATTTTGCTTAATTTGGCATAGCACCTTAAATTTGTGGTGGATGATAGCTATTATAATGATTTGGATGGATATAGTGTATGTTTTCTTGAGTTACATGAGTTAGGGTTTGAAGGATTTGCTGCCTATACTTGCTGTATGGATAGTATATGTTGTATCTAAGCTTATATAAGAGGTTGTGGTAGTGATTGAAGCAAGAAATGAAGAAAGTTTCCTTTGAAACCGTAAAATTTCAGATTTCTGGAAAATTGTAGTTCAGTTCTGTCCGGTTCCAGTTTGTGATGTTAGAGGCCAAATTAGGCTTATCATAAAACATGAAAGTTGTAGAGAATGATTTTTATAGATGCCTACAAAATTTCAACCCAATCGGAGCAACGTAGCCTGTGAAAAGACCAAAATACCCTCACTGCCCTAGGATGCATCCAGTGATCCGTTTTAGACAGTTCATCCAGTTGACCGTGTCTATTCACTATGATCCATGCTGATTTAGCCATTTTCCAAAACATGAAAGTTTTAGTACTCTGTCTTAGCTTTTCAACGCCTCCAAGAACGCCTTAAACGGACTTTGGTAGCCTGAGATATGGCCATTTAAATGTAGTACGGTTAACTAGCCGGTTAGTTGGAAGTTGGTTCTGTGAATTGGGAATTTGACTGGGTTACACTGGAAATTTGACTAAGTGATCTTCATGAAAGTTGTATACCTTCGTCTTAGCTTCGAAACGGTATAAGTTGCACCCGAATCCGATAAGAATAGCTTCGGTTGTGTCCGTTACGCAAACCTCTATCAAATCTGTCTCTTGTTAAACTTCATTTCCGCACTTGTTGTTAGCTTGATTTTGTTCTTGTATTGTCTTGAGCTTATTGAACGGCTATTGAAATTAGATTGTTATGTGTGTACCTTTGGGTTTTAATGAGGAAAATAATGAAGCCATAAATGGCTGGAAATAGGAAAATACAAAGGGCATGCTGCCCAAATTTACGCTTGAGGACTAGAGAAATATACTTGCAACTTGAGTAAGGGCTAAGAGTGATTACCACTTGAACTATCTAGGATATTTGTGTCTTCTTTTACCGAGGTATATAAGTAAGGATTGGGCCGAACTTGTACCCTTGAGAAATACAACTATGACTACTAGGAATACGTTTTCCTTATACTTTCGACTCAAATGGCATTTCCAAGTATAAATGTTATAAAGTTATATAGTTTGAAAAATGAGCGAGTGTTTCACGAATATCCTCCAAGTGAATTTCCATGTCTTGATTCTTATTGAACGAAACGTCTACGTTTCGAACCTTAGTTGATTTTTAAAGTTCTGAAACAAAGTTTTATCGCAAATTTGGACTCCGAACCCGGAGTATAACCCAGACGTGATTACTAGGGGCACTTCATTTTGGTGAGTCCTTCCAAATACCTGATTGAACTGGACACTTGTTTCCAATACTTGATCAATATGATTAAATGATATATGACTGGTTTGATCGGGCAAGAGTGTACTTTATCGCACTTGCCCTTATTTGATATATACTTGTTTATTGTTGAAATTGATTTGACATACTTGTTATGAGGTGCGCACTTCCTGGAATTCCAGAAACCCTGCGGCAAGTTACTCTAGTCGAGCCGGCAAGGGCTTGGTCGATTGGGTAACGAACCTTGGGTCTCTTGTTTTGTCGAGTGGAGTGATATCTCCTCGACTAATCGGTATACTCGAGTATTACCACCCGTGTTTATTGAGGATTTTGGGCCCTGTAGGGGGTGTGAATGGTGGACGGAGAGTAGTGTAAGTGGTGCTCTACTGGATTGGTTCCTTTACTTGAAAGTTGACGAAGTGTCAACTATTACGTGATCAAGCTCCTGATTATGAAATGGGAAGTTGGCTCCTGAGAGCCATCCGTATCCTTATGCTTTGGAATGATTATTGTTTATTGGATTATTGTTTCTTCTGAAAACTTTTACACTCGCTCATTTTGAAATGGCTATTTGAAGTGTTATTGCTCACTTTTATGAACTCTTCATGCTCGTTACTTTGCTATATCGAAAACTTGTACTTATAAATAATGGTCAATTTGTTATTTGGAATCTCACTGGGCTTTTAGCTCATACCACGCCATTTATTTTCCTTACAGGGGTACGAGCGAGGCGTGAGACGTGTACAGACTAGCGTAGTCTAGTTGTTTTGAATTTTGTAATTGTACTCACACTAGTCGCTCGATTAGGGTTGGATGTACTGAGAACTTAACTCTTTTGATGTATTTGGGACTATATGGATGATTGAGATAGAAATGAATGTATTCGTATGTTCCAAACTTGGGAACCGTTATTTCGTTTATTATTGAGATTGCACCTTATTTTAATTGATGCGAGTGAGTGAGTCCTGGCGAGAGTTGGGCAGGCGGTCCGCTAAACCCTAGGGTACGCCCAGGGGGAGGTGGGGCCGTCACAGCTAGTGACTTTGCTATACGAGTATGTGTTGGTTAAAAGTGAGAAGGAAGGTTGCATGTGATCTATTATGCAAGTCAACTGCTCAATGAAGTGCAACTTAACTATGCAACTACAGAAAAGGAGCTCTTGGCAGTTATTTTTGCATTAGATAAATTTAAATCTTACTTAGTAGGATCTAACGTTATCGTTTATGCAGATCATGCAATTTTGAAGTATTTATTGAGCAAGAAGGATCCAAAACCATGACTAATTCATTGGATTTTACTATTGCAGGAATTTGACTTGGAAATCACGGATACAAAAGGATCGGAGAACCTAGTGGCAGACTATCTTTCTTGTCTTGAACATGTCTCACAGAAAAATCAAATTCCCATCAAGGATGAATTCCCGAATGAATTCTTGCTAGCAGTAAAAAAGTCACCATGGTATGCCGATTTACTATGTAGTTAGCGGAGTAATTCCAAGGGAAATGAACTATAACCAAAGGAAGAAATTCCTTCATGATGGCATTACTTCTGGGAGGAGCCATTCTTTTACAACCACTATGCCGATCGGATGATAAGAAGGTGTGGAACAAGAGGTACATGGTGTTTTATTGCATTGTCACAGCTTTGAAACTGAAGGACATTTTAGTACATCAAAAAACAGTGGCAAAGATATGGCAATCAAGGTTTTATTGGCCAACTATGTACCAAGATACAAGAAATTTTTTCAAAAGTTGTGATGACTGTCATAGAACTGACAATATTTTTAGAAAGAATGAAATGCCTTTGACTATTTCTATGGAAGTAAAAGTTTTTGATGTGTGGGCTATAGACTTTATGGGGGCATTTTTTGAGTTCTTATAATAATAAGTATATACTTGTAGTGGTTGATTATGTGCCTAAATGGGAAGAAACTCTTGTATCACCCACTAATGATGCTAAAGTTGTTTTTAGAAAAGAACATATTTTGCAGGTTTGAATTTCAAAAGCCATTATAAGCGATGAAGGAAAGCATTTTTGTAATAAACAATTTGACACTTTGTTGCTTAAATATGGTTGTAGGTATAAAACCTCACTTACTCATCACCCTCAAACGAATGGCCAAGTGAAATTGGCCAACAGAGAGTTTAAACTCATTTTAGAAAAAGCAGTGAATAAGTCGAGGAAGAATTGGACAAAAAAATTAGATGATACTTTATGGATTTATAAGATGGCTTTTAAGACTCCAATGGGGATGTCGCCATATCGGTTAATTTTTTAAAAAATTGTCACTTACCTGTGGAGATTGAGTATAAGGCATATTGGCTATTAATAAGGATTTTTGTCTTGCAGATAAGAAGAGATTACTGGAACTGAGGGAATTGGAAGAACTTCATTTGATTTCATATGAGAATGCCAAGATATACAAAGAAAAGGTGAAGTTTTGGCATGACAAGCAAATTCTTTATAAACAATTTGAGCTCAGACGAAAGGCACTACTTTATAATTCACACTTTAGATTGTTTCCGGGCAAACTGAAATCTAGATAGTCTGGTCCATTTGAGGTCACAAGAATTTTTTCTTATGGAGCAGTAGAGATTTCAAATGGTAAAAGTGAGCCATTTAAGATGAATGGGTAGCGATTGAAGGCTTACTTAACAGGTGAGATAGTTCCAAAAGGGGTAGTTTATTCCTTAGGGGGCTCATCTATTCATTTAAAATGAATGGTAAAAAGTCAAACTTACCGACTTTAAACAAAATGCTGGTTGGAAGGCAAACCAATGATTTAATTTTTTTCTTGTATTTTATGTGTTTTTCATATTTACATAGTGTAATGTGTGTTTTTATCTATTTTGCAGGTTACAAGGTCCAGTAGAGTCGCGAACATGGCCAATATTGCATTTTTGCTTTTGGATGAAGCATTGAGAGAGTTTTCATATTTATACTTATATTTTAGGCATTGCATGCATTTTGAACATTTGATGTTAATTCTAGCTTATAATGCATGTAAATGTGTGTCATGAGTTAAAAATATGGTGAGTGAATTGTGTTTGTACTGTTAAGGGTTAAGGTGATCTTGTTTGAACAAGGGAAGGTTGATTTGGAAGATATTTTTCTTAGTGTTGGAAAAAGAAACTGTTTATGAGCCACTGCCCACAATCCCTCAGAGAAACCCTCGAGGGATTCAATCTGCGGTTTCACCAGGGCAGCAAAAAAATATTTCTTCTTCGAATGCGCTGGACAGTAACCATGGAAGTAACTACGTGTGGTTTTGGCAGGGCAATAGAAAAAAAATTTGTCTTCAAGCTACTAGTCAAAAACCGCTGCAGATTCTATGGAATCCGCTCGCGATTTTTGAGGAGGCTAGAGTACGTGTAAAGGAGCTGTGTGAAGCGGTATTCCAGGATGTCAAATTGGCATTTGAGGTTCAGTTTAGTTTGGCCATCCATGTGAGTGATTTCTCGCTGTTTTACGAAAGGGTAGCTCAATCGACTGCGCGGTATGAGTTTAGAGTTGTTCGATGGAGGGCAGGAGGTCAAGCAGATATGGTGCTCAATACGGATGGGTGTTCTAAGGGAAACCCGGGTGCGAGTGGTGGAGGTGGCTTACTTAGAAACTCCGCTGGGCAGTTATTGGTTGCTTTCTCGGCGTACCTGGGGGAGGCTACTAGTCATCATGCTGAAGTGCTGGCCATGTTCAAGGGTGTTCAAGTGTGTTTAGGTAAGGGGCTTCTTCCCAGGATAGTGCAATTGGATTCGAAGTTGTTAATTGACATACTCCAGCGGCGGTGCCTTTGTCCTTGGTCTGTTAGGAGAGAGGTGGAGCAAATGTGGCACTTGGTGGAGGGGGTTCAGTTTGAGCATTGTTACAGAGAGGCGAATAAGGTTGCTGATATATTATCCAATGTAGGGGTCTCTCATCCACAAGAGCAGCTTCAAGTTTACTCTGTTGAGCAGACTCTTCCCTCGGTGGCCCAGGGCGAATGTCGTTTAAATAGACTGGGGGTGCCTTCGGTTAGGCGTGTTAGGGTAGGACGTGCGTAAGTCCATGTAATCGTCTTTCTGTTTGAATAAAAAAGAATAAGTTTGAAAAAAAAAAAAGTTCAATGACAGAATTTTCTTCATTTTCCTTCTCCTTTCTCACGAGCATATTCATAAATTCATCAACCCACTTCTATTCTTCAATTTCCATCCATTAAAACCCTTCAAATTATCACCAAATCACACAAAAACATCTGATAAGCAACATTCTAGCAACAATCATCATAAAAAATAGCAAAGTTTGAAGATTTGAGGTAAAAATCTTAGGGTTTTAGAATCTCATTTCTTTCAATTGGAAGTTGATTGGAGTGAAATTTTTTGAGGCTTCTTGTATCATTTGCTTTGCATTTCATCACTTAACAAGTTCCAAGTAAGTCTCTTGCATTTATTTTATTTAGTTCATTTACATTTCTCCATTGTTGAATTTTTTTTCCAATTTTTGGACAAAATTCTTGATAAATTTTGGTTAAGTTTGTTGTTGTTTAGATGTTTGGTTGAGCTCATTTAACTTCCATAAGCATGTTACTTTGCTCATTTTGGTTGCAATTGGTGCAATTTTGGGAATTAAGCAAACTGCCATTTCTTAAGTTCTTTAATCAATAGGCAATTTTTATGAGCAATTTGTTTAAGCTTCATTATGTTTATTGTTGGCATTATATAGCATTTTTATGATGTATAAGTGCTTAGTTTTTGATATATGAAGATAATGGAGAAGTGTGAACTTGTGGTACAATGGTAAATGAAATTTCTAACGTGCAACTTCTTGAATACTTGAAGAGCTTATGGGTTGTCTTGATTATGTGTATTGAGAACATAATGCATAGTGTTAGGATTATTCATGATATTTGGGATGATTTACTTTGGTGTTTTTCTTAATTTTTTGAAATTTTCTTGGACAATGTTCTAACTTTTATGAGTCAATGGTTCGTCCTAAAATTGCTGCTGGCAAGTCAAATTCTCCTAAGCGAACAAATGTCGCTGCCACTTCTACCACACGGGTTGTTCAGACTAAAAGGAAAGCAAGGTGACAACTACCTATAGATGAACCAACTTCCTCTGAGGAAGAAGAGGAATAACAACAAGAGGAGGAGGAGCAAGAGACGAGGCCACCATATGACAAGATTAGATTCACTTCTGCTGAGAATGAAGTATGGTAGAGTTACCGGCTCAAGGCTAAAGTACTAGTCGAGAAAGATATTGCATCTAATGTTAAGAATCACTATCATGTTAGGGTTCAGTTCGCAAGGCTTGGATGGGGTGGTTTCTTCAATTTACCCAATTACTACTACAGAGATGTTGTTCAAGAATTTTATGCAAATGTAGTAGATAAAACCAAGTATCATATTCGTGCACCTGATATGATTAAAAGTTAGGTTAGAGGCAAGACTATAATTCTTCTATGAATTGATGCTTTCAATTGGCTTAATGTGCGTAATGAGGGACCTGATTTTCAATTTAAGAAGGCGTTTCAACCGTTGCAAGGTGATGTGTGTAATGAGGGACCTGATTTTCAATTTAAGAAGGCATTTCAATCATTGCAAGGTAATGAATGGAAGGTTTCTGAAGCACTTGCTCAATTGGATAGTGAGTATTCTACTACTTGAACGTCTCAATGATCTTCAATTCTCACTTCATCATTTAAGGAAGACTATCACCCTTTTCTCTACCTCTGTGGTTCTAGTATCCTTCTAAAGTCAAGTGGGTTTAATGAAGATAGAGTGAGTGATATTTATTTTTTAGATAAGATAGTCCACGGATTGGAAACTGTCCCGGGTTTGTCATTGGGGAGTATTATTATCAATCATATGTAGACAGTTACCTGAAATAATGATCCTCAGCATACCTTGCCATATGCCCATTATCTCAATTTAGCATTTGAAAAAAAGATAGTAACTCTCACCAATCTTCTTCAATCATTGATGGGTTCCACTAGTATTTTTGGGACGACTACATGCCGAAATTTAAAGATTAACATTGACTTTAGTAGAGTTTTTGTTTAGGGTGAGGGGACAATCGGCTCAAGAGGAAGTTGCTCGACGGCCCCTTGGTGATACTGCTCTACATGGTAGCAGCTTTGGGATAAACTCCTATGTATCAAAGCTAAGTTGATCAAAGTATTCGGGAGAATCAACAAAATGCTGAACACCTCCAAAACATTGAACAACACCTGGCCATATAGCCTCACCAATGAGATGAAGGGAGTAGAGAGACATGAGCATTAGGGCCAGGATGGCTTCTTCTTTTGACTTTGTGAAACTTGATCTAGGGAGGATATCGTCACTTGATTTTGGTCGATAGTTACTTGAAACAAGAGGGGTATTGTTTTCTCTTTTATCTTTTTCCTATCCTTCACATTGAGGATAATGTGAAATTTAAGTGTGGGGAAGAGGAATAGGTTTAGGGGATTAGTTCTAAACTTTTTGTGGCTTTGTGGTGATGATTGTTGACTGAATTTATGTTGAAAGTGTTGAAATTTATTTTGAAAATATTGCCTTGTGAAAATTTTTTGAAATTTAGGTTTGCTGGCAGGGAGTTTCGCCCAGTTATAAGAGAAAATTCTATCAAAATTTTTCTAAAATCTTTTTCAAAATTTCAAGATAGCCCAAAATGTTTGAGTAATGTCAACAAAATTTGACTTTCAAGAAGTTAACTCCTCTATTTGTTGGATTTTGGAATATGCTTTTCAATGATTCATTTCCCATGTAACTTAAAATTAGCTATTATGTGGTTAGAATGTTTGCATTTTAGAAAATATATTTGGTATAGTAGAAAAATTATGCTTATATTTGTTTGTTTAATGAGATTTCTCCCTCATTTATTTAAATCTACAACTAAGTGATTGATACAGTCAATTAAGTGATATTCTTCATTCTCTATATATATATATATATATATATTACTTTAAAAGGGATTGTGTTTCTTCACTTGAATAAAATAAAAAAAGAAAAGTGTGTCAAATAAGAGTGTTACTCCAATGATTTTTGTGCTAAATAATCGAGAGTTTTCATCTACAAATATTGACTTTCACATAAAAATGTACTTGAATTAGGAGTAGTTAAGTGACTTAAGTATGCGAGTGTTGAGTAACTAGAGATCTTCACTTAAAAGTGTCGATCTTCACATAAAAAGATACTCTCATAACTTAAGTAGTTGGAAAAAGTTTGTGTGAATATTTCCCTCTTTAAATTTAAGATTTGAGGAAAAATGATTGTAGGAGAGTATTCATAATCATTTGAATGTATGAGTCGCTTATTTGTGGAGGTAGATTAGGGTGAGAGATTGAATTGAACATGGTTAAATTCGAGTATAATTTTCTCTCCATTACTAGATATTATGAGTATTTTGTGTAATTTGAATGATGGCATAATGACAGATTACTGAGTTATGGGATTTGAATTTGAAAATGCATGTTATTGGCTAAGCACTTGGATCATTGGTTGTGTAGTGATTAGTCATTGATATTACTTGAGGACAAGTAATAATTCAAGTGTGGGGGAGTTGATAATGGCTAAATTTGTAATCTTTTTGAATGTGTTTCATATCGGTTTTGTGTCCGTTTGTAAGATTAATTGGTATAAATTGTCCATGTTTTGTCACTAATTTGCACCTTAAGTGATTAATGGATTAGTTGTGATTTTATCATTTTACTTGCATATTTTTTTTGATTTTGTAGGTAAAATGATTAAGCTTAATTAGATATGAAATGAGCGAGAATGAGAAGTTTGAGGAGTCATAACAATAGCTAAAAGAAATGGTACAAGAAAAGGATGAACTTGGAAGAAAGAAACAATGAAGAAGAAAAACTAGAGACAAAACATGGGATAATCCGTTCGCAGTTTCTCCCATGGTTTGTGGCCAGTGAATCATTTGCTCTTGACAATCTCTGGGAGAATCCCTCGAGGGATTCGATCCAGGGATTCATGGTGGTTGCGACTTGCCAACTTGCATGGTTTCTCTTTCTTTCTTTTTCTTGTATAAGACACAAAAGGACAATTTGTATCAACTTTTGGAGGATTTAGGAGCTTCTTTTGTTGACCCTTAACAAGGAAGAAACACATTATTGAAGAGAGAGATTAGTTGTTGAGAAAAAAAGAGAGCTTTTTCTTATCTTTTCTCTGATAGTTTTTAGATCTAGTTTTCATATTTTTTCTCTTTTAGAACTTGAAAAAACTCATGATGTGCAATGTATTTTGGGTGGCAATGAAGACGATGAAGTTTGAAGATCTTGTTTCTTCACTTGAATTAGCATTTCTTTCTCTTTACTTTCTTTGTTGTGGCATTAATGCTTAGTAAAATTGAAAACATGAACTTTATTGTTAAATCTACTATATCTAGATAAATCTGCTTATTCTAGGGATAGATGAACCTATTTGTCACTTGATTATGTTTGAATTAAATTGATTATTGCTATATTTTGTACTTACTAGTTCACTTATTTTTGCTTTAATACTTGTAAATGCTTGATCACCATTTACAAGTCATGATAGTTGTTGTTAATCTATGAGAATAGTTGACAATGATGGAATGGAATAGGTGAAACTGAAGGAGTTGGTACACAAAAGTAGTGGTCCAGTTAGGTGGATATTTTGGGTATTTCTAGATCTAGATTAAGTTTTCACTTTGGATTTCACCACGAGAGTACAGAAACTATAGTGTTGACTAAGTTCGGTTCATTGGCGAGAGTGAATTCCTATGGTTTGAGTGAAATGCAACATTAGCAAAACAAGAGCATGAGTGATAGTTGGTTATTTCATCCATAGTTAGGTACATTTAATGGATTCTATACCCTAAAACATTTGTCTTTACTTGAGTTTTTTCAAGTTGTTAATTCGCCTTGCATTATTTTAGCTTTTTGGTGGTTTCACTTAGTTAAAATTCTTGAGTAGTTTAGTTAATAGAGTGAGCAAACAATTTTAATAGTTGAGAGTCATCCTCGTGGGATTAGACCCTATTTATTTTACACTACAATAAATTACCCGTACACTTGCGATTAACAAGGGAATTAGATTTAAAATTAGAGTGCAGGTAAATACCTTGTCACCCTTACCCTTTCTTCACCAACTATTGGAGCAGATAGCAGGTTATGAATTTTACTATTTTCTTGATGGTTGTTCAGCTTATAACTAAATAGCTATAGCTTCGAAGGATCAAGAGAATGTCATATTTATTTGCCCTTATGGAACCTTTGCCTTTCGGAGGATGTTATTTGGCCTATGCAACGCTCCAATGTTGCATGATGACCATATTTTCTGATTACATTGAAAAAATTATACAGATATTTATGGACATTTTTTTGTATTTTGTTCATCTTTTGACCATTATTTTCATAATTTAGATTTTATTTTGCAGAGGTGCGAGGAGACAAATCTTGTATTAAATTGGAAAAAATGCCATTTTATGGTTCAAAATGGAATTGTCTTAGGGTACAAAATTTTCTCAAAAGGAATTGAGGTGGACAAGGTGAAAATAGAAGTTATTGAGGGAATGCCACATCCAAACAATGTCAAAGGAATAATGAGCTTTTTTTAGCACACTGACTTTTATAAACTATTTATTAAAGATTTTTTTAAGATAACTAAGTCATTGTGTGATTTATTATGTAAAGATACTCCTTTTTATTTTGATGATAAATGTTTGATTGCTTTTGATAGATTGAAGAAGGAGTTAACTTCTGTATGCATTATAACTTCACCGGATTGGTCGCTAGTATTTAAATTACGTGTGATGTAAGTGACTACGCATAGAGAAATAGTTATTGATAGTAATATTTGCTTTAAATAATTTAGATCCTATTTAGTAGGATCTAAAGTGATCATTTATACGGACTATTCATCTCTTAAATATTTGCTCCGTAAGAAAGATGCAAAATCTCGTCTAATCTGATGGATTCTCTTATTGCATGAATTTGATGTGAAAATAAAAGATAAAAAGGGATTGGAGAACCTTGTGGCGGATCACCTATCTCGACTAGAGTACATCCCTACCAATAATCAAGTCCCAATGAAAGAGAAATTTTCAGATGAATTTGTTCTAGAAATTGTTAATTCTCCATGGTATATAGATTTTGTCAATTATTTGGTAAGTGGAGTAATGCCAAAGAGTTTTAATTATCACAAAAAAAAAAAGAAATTCTTGCATGATGTAAAATATTACTTTTGGGAGGAACCATTACTTTATAAGTATTGTGCCGATGGTATGATACGTAGATGTATTCTCGAGTATGTGATATTTTATATTATTTTCTTAATTTAGAAACAGGTGGTCATTTTAGTACTTCAAAGACCATAACAAAGGTATAGCAATCGAGATTTTAGTGGCCAACAATGTACCGAGACGCTAGAAGATATGTTAAAAGTTGTGATGCTTGTCAAAGAATTGGAAACATATCAAGGAAAAAAATGAAATGTCCATTACTACTTTTTTAGAAGTTAAGTTATTTGATATTTGGGGGATGAATTTTATGGGACCGTTTTCTAGTTCTTTTAATAATAAGCACATCTTAATAGCTGTAGATTATGTCTTCAAATGGGTGGAGGCAATCGCTTTGTTTACTAATGACACTAAGATAGTATTTCAATTTCATAAAAAATATATGTTTGGTAGATTTGGTATAGGTAGAGCCATAGTAAGTGATGAAAGAAAGCATTTCTATAATGACCAACTTGATTCCTTATTGTTTAAATATGGTTATAGGCACAAGACATCACTTCCATACCATCCCCAAGTAAATGGACAAACGAAGTTAGCAAATCGGAAAATCAAGTTTATCTTGGAGAAAACAGTAAATAAATCACGAAAAGATTGGGTGAGAAAAATCGATGATGCACTTTGAGCTTATTGAACGGCGTTCAAGACACCCTTCGGGAAGTCACCATATTGTTTAGTTTACGAAAAATTTGTCATTTACCTGTGGAGATTGAACATAAAGCATATTGGGCTATTAAAGCAATTAACATTGATTTTAATCTTGCAAGTGAAAGAAGATTGCTTGAGTTAAGTGAATTAGAGGAACACCAACTACATGCTTATGAAAATACTAAAATTTGTAAAGATAAGGTCAAATATTGACATGATAAGCATAATATCTCTAAACAATTTGAGGTGGGGCAAAGAGTGCTTTTACATAACTCACGCCTCAGATTGTTTCCGAAAAAATTCAAGTCAAGATGGTCGAAACCATTTGAAATGACTCCAGTATTTTCTTATGGAACGATTGAAGTAGTTAATGCAAGACATGAGAGGTTCAAGGTCAATGGAAAAAAATTAAAATCCTATTTAGTGGGTGAAATCATCCTTAAGGGACTTCTATGTCCTTTAGGTAATTCTTCTTCGACCTAAGAAGCCAATGCTTTTGAGTCGAGCAAACGACTATGAACAAAAACACTAATTGGGAGGTAACTCAATGTTTTTGTGATATATATTAATTTGGTGTGATTCTATGATTAAATCATGAATTTAAGTTATTTTGTGAATTTTCATTTGTAAGAATTGGAAATGGAAGCAAAGCTGACCATTTGAGGTGAAAAAACCGAACTTTGATCAAAGAACTCAACCTCTTGATTTGAGAAAATGTTGTTTTTGATTCCTTAAAGAGGGGTAAAATGTATGCTTTGATCATTTTACATGTGCGCGCATTGATTATTTTAACAAAAGAATAATTTAGAATGCATTTTGAGCAATTGGGGCAACAAGTGTAATTTTTGGAAAGTTGGAAAATTCTGTAGAAAAACTGCAGAACAAAGAAACACAGACTCAATGCGCGACTTAAGGCCATGTTTTCTATGACTGTGTATTGCATTCTATAACTTTTACACTGAAAACATGGCCTATAAAACACGACCTCGGGTCCATTTTCTATCACCCGCGTATTGTTTTCTATGACTTTTAGGCAAAATACGTGACCGAAAAATGCAAGTTTAAAATCGCATTTTCAGGTTGCATTTTCTAGGCATTTTTTTTAAAAGAAGAAAATGCAGGCTGCTTCACTTTTATTCTTCTTCTCTTCTCCTCACGTATTGCACACACTCACACACATGTTTCACAATCTTGCATTTTTACTCCATTTCTTTGTTAAAAATCATCAATCTAACACCTTTATCCCTCATAGAGTCACTTTAACCAATTGAAATCCAAGAAAAACATCCAAAAATTCAGTTTTAGGAAGATTAGAGGTTAGGATTCTTAGCTCTTAAATTCATCAATTGGAGGTCAATTGGGGTGTTTTTCATAGAAATTTTTGCACAATTTTCTTCTCCAAACATCATTCTACGTGATTGAGATAAGATTGTTCATCAACTCTTTCAATTTTAGAAGTTGATATTTTTCAAATTCCTGAGTTTTGTGACATCTTCTAATTTCAAATTTTTGATAATGTTTGTTGATATTTTTGGCCTCCAATATGCTTATTAAGGTTAAAAGGCATGTTTCAGCATTTAAATGTAGCAATTTGATGCTTTATTAGTTGTTTAAATTTTAAAATTGCTATATTTGGATAAAATTGAAAACATTGCCTAAATTATTGTTTGAGCCATTTGAATGGATGTTTATGGCTAGACGTGGTTGGTTGATAATGTTTTAGCATGTACATTGTTGATAAAGTGTAATTTTAATTAATCTTGTGATTTTTGGGGATAATTTTTGCCTTATCATGTTTATGGCTAAATGTTATTTATTGTGACTAATTGGTGCTTGCTATGAACATGATTATTGTTGAAATCACTAAATTGATCATAATTGTTATTTATTTTAATAAATTGGTGATTTTTAGGAAGTTTTTGATAATTTTTGACAACTTTTAACGTCATGTTTGTATTGTCATAATCGAAGATACTTTTGACCATGTAATTGATTTTGTATGACATAAAGATATGTACATGTGGTTATTTGAACCAATTTTGTTCTCAATACATGCATGATATTTCTATACAATGCCTACAGTTACTATAAGTGGAAAATTTTGTTTAGACATTTTATATGATTTATGTTATGTATAATGTGTGAAGTGTGAAATTTTTAGCCAAGTTTGTGAACATAATCAAAAATTCTTTCTTAGGCATCGTGGTACGACCTCGAAGAACTATCATTCATGGGTCATCCTCTTCTTTTGAGAGTGAGGAAATAGAAGAAAATGAAGAAGAGTGGTCTCTTTCGTCCCAACCTGTGATGAGGTGTCAACGGAGGACTACGCCTTGCCACTCTGAGGCTGATGTTTATGATAGTGCCAGATTCTCAACCTAGAGGAATCAAGAGTAGCACGAAAAACATGCTAACTTGGAGTGCATCATTGAAAAGCATTGACGGGATTTTTTTATCAATGCAAGTTTAATTCCGAATTTACACCCGTTGGACTGCAAGTATACAGGTCGCAATTGTAGTACGAGATGTGTATCGGGTCGATCCCACGAGGAGCAATTTAAAACAATTATTAGATACTAATTTACTCTATTATTTAGACTCACAATTAATTTGAGCAGAAACTTCAGATTTTAATTCAACTACAAGAGTTCTTAACTAGATAAATGCAATTTCACAATAGGGGTAGAATTCACTAAATATTAAGATCTAGGGATGTAGATTCCACTTATGACACAAAAGATCTAAAATGAATTAATTCAACACTTGTTACTGCTCTTGTTTAACCAAGGATTCATTTCCAGAAATACCAAAATCACATTCTCATGATAATAATGGGTTAAAACAGATTAGTTTTTCCTAATCTCTTGGTAAATACTAAATCTGTTCTTATTCACACATGAAATGCAGATTTCATCCACTTGAATGTATTTCTATTCTCATGAATATACAACTCAAGTTCTACTTGTGTCATTCCATTATTTTTACCATTTCTCAATGAATAAAAATAACTATAAACCTGCTATTGGTGATCAAGCAACAACAAGTAATCCAACATACACAAGTAGATAAGTTAATACAAGACATAACAAGAATGAATAACAATCACTTCATATCATTTGGCCATAAGCTTCATCTACTCCCTAGATAAAGAAAATTAGCTACTCATGAATGATAAAACACTCATAACTTCATTAATGTAAATCATCATGAATTTACAAATACAAAAAGAGTAAAGAAAGTCTTAGCCAAGATATGGTGAAGCCTTCCAAAAATCTCCTTGTCTTGAACTTAGATGATTACAAGATGAAACCTCAATTGTCCCTTGCAAGTACCTAGCTAGAGAGACTATGTTTTTCTGTAAGAAGCTAAGCTACGAATGGCTCCCAGATCTCTCCCCATATCTCTCATTAAAAAAACACTCAAATGCTCCATTTTTCCAAGTCAAATTCTATCCTTTGATTCCCAAATCTCCACTTTGTTAGCATAGTCAAAAACCAATATTTTTGACTTGAAAATAAGCCACTTTTCTTGCCCTTTTGTCTTCTGAAGCATGTGCACCGAATTTCCTTGCATCTTATAGCTGGAAAGTGGTATGAACACAAGAGAATTGGCTGAGTCAAATTGCAGAATTTCGGCTATAAAACGCGCCTACACAAAACGCGGTTACAAGTCACGTTTTGTGTACTCGCGTATTCAATTTGGCCTTACTTCATCTGCGATTTTCTCTATCATAAAGGCCGAACTAGCTTTTGTGCAAAACACAAAAGTTGTAGCCCTTTGAGTTAGCTTTCCAATGCTTCAAGAATCATCCAAATCGGAGCTTTGTAGCCTGAGATATGATCGAAATACTGTCACCTGTTCAAACCTCTGTTTTAACTTCCGACCACAGGGTGCAGCTTCTGTATTCCAACGTTTTGCCCATGAAGATGGCAGAAATGGATTTCGATGTCTTCATACGAATTGTAGGTCTCTTTCTTAGCTTTAAAATGGTATAAAAATCACCTCAATCCGATAAGTGTAGCTCCAGATATGGTCAAAATACTGAAAAGTGTCAAAACTGACTTGTATTGCATTTCCTCACTTGAACGTTTTTCACTTCATTCTTCTTGTTGCCACTTAAATTCATCACCAAATCTCTATTTTTCTCCTCAATTGACCTCCTTTGGTGATTGATTCATTATTCCTGCATAAAAATGAAGTTTTTACTATTAAAATCAATAGAAATGCAATATTATCCACTTTTACCAAAAATATATAATTTTACCAAAAACCTCTTTATTTTAATTATAAAACTAAATAATCAACTCAAAATTAACTAATAAAATGCACTTAAAAATACGTAAAATAAACTCTTATCAAATACCCCCACACTTGAATCATTGCTTGTCCTCAAGCAATATAAAATTCCAACCATCAATGATCCAAAAATTTAAAATAAACATATGTAGTATTTCAACTCCATTTCCTTGAATCAAGGTAAATAACCCTTATGTGATCTTTCCATTAAGTTCAAGTACTCATAATATCAAGCAAAGAAGAGCCAAGTATACCATAATTTTACCAATTCAACTCAACTTCTTATTTTTATCCAATTTCGCAAGCAAGCAACTCCTATAGTCAATAAAGATGCTAACTAATCTCATGATCAACTTCTTATTTTTCTTAAAGAGGGATTTAATTTACTTTTTTTTTTTTCATGTATATATTTTAAGGGTTAAATATTACTTAAGTTGTGAAAAATGCCTTTTGACGCGAAGATCAACATTTTTAGATGCAGATCCCCGGTTACTCAACATTTCACATACTCAAGTTGCTTTGCATACTCTTAATTCAAGTACCTTTTTACGCGAATGTCGACATTTGTAGATGCCAACCCCCGGTTACTCGGTACGAGAATCATTGGAGTAGAATAACCATTTTTTTTTTCTTTAACAATATATAATAAAATTCCCTCTAAGAGTAATCATGAGAAGAGTATGACACTTATTAACCATATTAATTTCTTATCTTATAAAATTAGATAAAAAGAAGAATTTTCATCAAATATACAAAATGTAGGCATAATTTTCTCCACTTTACTAGATATACTTTCCTATAGATGTAAAAATTATAATCACATAAAAATCATTTCCAAATTTTATGAGAAAAGAAGTATCAAAACCGCATATATTTATTTCAAAAGGATAAGTGACAAAATTTTATTTATTTATTATAGTTAATAACATATATATGTATAAGGTTTTGGAAAAATTTTGACAGAGTCTCCCCTTAAAAGTGGACTAAATCTCCCTGCCAGCAACCACAAGAAACACCATTTAAGCACAAGAATTATATCAAACACAACTAAAATCACAAGTACCACACATTTCTTCCCCCACACTTAGAATACACATTGTCCTCAATGTGTAGGGAAAGAAAAGAAAAGAAACAGAAGAAAGGAACAAGTGACTCCCCAAGTGAGATGACTGCGGTCCAGTGAAGCCTTGAATCATGAGTCATCGACCGCTCAACCATCCACAGGCAACGATCTACTAGTTACTGCCACAAGTTCCAATATTCAAAATAAGGAATGTAAGTTAACATTTTTCAAACAAAAGATAAAAATAACAAGCAAACAAGCAAACAAAAGAAAAGCCAGCCAAAGGACAGCCTCAATCATCCTCTTCATCGTCATCTTCATCATCATTGATGGGAGGTGGGTGTGTGCCTAAATGATCTTCAATTCGGTCCAGGCGAGTATCCATTCTGGCTAAGCGATGATCGATGTCATCTAAACGACCAAAGAGCCGCTGCCAGTTGGTTTGTGGCGGAGGAGGAGGTGGTGCTGCAGTAGATGGTCCAGCTCCATCGCGACCATGTCTAGCCTTTTGTCTCCGCTCCTGAACAGGGCGTGGAATGTCTCCCGTGCCAATACCAAGGCGGCGAAGAGTAGTGATAGTCATCTCAGCACGTGGTGGAACATACTCCCGCCGCATGCCTTCCAAGGGAACTTCAAAACGGGGGAAGATTAAAGTCAGTAGACGAGGAAATGAAAGTTTGAAAGAAGTTGTCTTACGCCTCGCCGTAGACCTAATGTGGCTGATGATGATGTTCGGCAATGAAATTCGAGCATACGGGGAAGTTCGGTTGTGGAACATGTAATCAAGGAAGTAAATATCGCTCTTGCGAACCTCCGTGTGCCCCGTCTTCTTTGGGATGACATTGTGAGCCATCATGTAAATGATAAGCCGATGACGAGGTTCGAATACATTTGCCAATATAGTCTCCTTTCTGGTAGAGCGAAAAGGTTGGTACTCGAGACCAAACCTAGCCATGGCCAATGATGGATCCCACCTCCTATTCGGGGGAACAAACTCCTTCTTCAAGTCTACTGGACGTCCGTCATCCATACACCCCAAAACAGCAGCCAAATCTTGCCGTGACAAGGTGATTCGTCTTCCACGCACCCAGGACTCAATTATTTCTCCACTATGGCGCGCCTTACTTTCAATGTTGGCGTAAAACTCGCGCACCAGGTCTGGGTAGTAATGGTTTGGAAGGGTGAGAATCGGAGCCCATCCTAGCTGAGCAAAAGCTTCTGAGATGTTGTACATCATCTCAACTGGTGGACTGACGTGCATCTCAAACAAAAACTCCAAATTAGCACGCGCCTCATGCCACTCCTGATTCATGCGAGTGTTGAACCTAGCACTGTCAAATACCGATTTTCCCGCTCCACGGGAGGTGCCCTCACCAGGTCGACGGTTAATTGGTGGAGGAGAAGGTGAATTCTCCTCTTCAGTCACCTCCATCTCTTCATTAACCTCCCTCTCCTCACTACTAGAGGATGAAAGTACCGCTCTTCTTCCCCTTGGCATAGTACCTAAAAAATATTTCAATTATCCACATGTACTACAACTCATTATTTGGCAACAAAAGTTCAGCATTAATCCAAATAACCTCAAATACAATTGCTCAAGTTGTAATCATTCAATGATCGTACAAGACATATTTTCTGCCTAAAGTTGCCCAAAATCACCAAATTACACAAGATATGTATCAATTATACTTTAATTAGTGAAAATAGGAGCAATTATGATTATAACTATTTAGAATTAACAATAATAATATGCTTTTAGCTATAATCATGTTTAGGCAAAAATTAAACTAACTAACTCACCAAATCAACCAAATTACTCACTATACACAATGCACATGCTTAAACATCATCAACTAACCCTTTTTAACCATAATTTAACATCACCAATGGCTCAAAAACATCCTAGTTCCTTTTTCCAATTTCATCTAAATATAGCAATTGTGAATTTTAAAGTACTTGAAAACCAATAAATTGCTACATTTAAACATTTAAACATGCTTAAACAATCATAATAATCATGAATAAAATCACAAATAGCCATGAACCTCATCAAATTTTCGAAATTAAAAGATGTCAGATAGCTCAGGATAAAAAATATGAACTTCTAAAATCAAAAGATTTGATGAAGAAACTTACCTCAATCACGTAGAAGGATGTTTGGTGATGCTAAAAATGCAAAAAGCCCTATGAAACAACCTCCAATTGACCTCCAATTGAAGAAATTAGAGTTTAAGAACCCTAACCTTCAATCCCTCAAAAACCTGATTTTAGGTGTTTTTCTTGGATTTTAATCGGTTAAAAAGGTTGTATGAAGCTCAAAAGGTGTTGGGGTGATGATTTCTAGCAAGATTATGGAGTATAAATGAAAATTTGTGAGTTGGGTAGAAGGAAGAGGGAAAAACGCGGCTGGAAAAATTGGAGAAGTGAAGAAGAAAGGCTGAAATCGCGTTTCTGAAGGCTATATTCAGATACGGAAAACGCGACTAAAAACGCGCCTTCAACTCGCGTTTTTGAAGTCGCGTTTCCTGCACAAATCTTGCAGGAATGAAAACGCGACTGTGATGGAAAACGCGACTTAGAGTCGCGTTTCAGAAGTCGCGTGTTTGAGTCTTGATCCAGGCTTGAAAACGCGAATTCCATTAAAACGCGACTTTAGGTCGCGTTTTGAAGGCGCGTTTTCTTTTCTGCAGGCGCAGAATTGAAAACGCGATTCTGAGAAACGCGACTTTGAGTCGCGTTTTCTTGGAAAACGCGTTTTCTGCTTCGATTTTTAGCAGAATTTCAACTTTTGAAAAATTACAAAAGGTACCCCAATGACTCAAAATGCATCATAGATCATTTGTTTGCCAATTTTAATGGCTGGAACAAATGTAAAACATTAAAAACATGCATTTTACCCCTTTATAATGAATCAAAAACACCTTTAACGTAAATCGAGGGGTTGAGTTGCTTGATCAAAGTTTGCCCTTTTCACCTCAAATGGTCATTCTTGCTTCCATTTGCCAACCCTATAACACAAAAACAACAAATTAACTAAAACACTTATTTAAGTCTAAAAATCACAAAAAATTAACACAAATAACATAAACATTGGGTTGCCTCCCAATTAGCGCTTTTGTTTATAGTCGTTGGCTCGACTGAAAGAGTTGAATCACTTTAGAGCATTAGGGAGCGATTTTCTCCCCATGGGTCGAAACTCCCGAGCCAATCCACCATGTGGTGAACCATGCATTGATCTTCATAGTCCAATTTCCTCAAATGCCAAGGAGGAATATTAGACTTGTCATAGAGAGGCTCAACTTCACCTTGGAGTGGATTTTGCTTGTCTTTTCTGAATTGGCTCAACTTTTCACCATTTTCTTCATGGAATGGCGAATTTATTAAGCCAACTTCCATCCTTATCTTCTCCTCCTTTGTTCCTACACCATGAAAGTTAGTACCAAGGACATTTATAAATTTAACTTCTTCGGTCCTTTCTTGGTTAACCTTTTCATCATATGGCATATTAGACACAAGAGCAGTAGGCTCTATACTCCCTTCTTTATTATCCAAATTGAATTCCAATTCCTCACCATTAACCCGTAATATAAGCTTACCTTTTTCTACATCAATTATAGTTCGTGCAGTGGCTAAAAACGGTCGTCCTAGAATAATTGGCATTCTCACATCTTCTTCAATATCTAAGACAACAAAATCCACAGGTATTATAGATTGTCTTACCTTTATGAGCACATTTTCCAAAATACCCATGGGACGTGTGATTGACCGATCCGCCAATTGCAATGTAATATTGGTAGCTTTTAGCTCTTGAAGTCCCAATCTCCGGGCAACCGATAACGGCATAAGTGACACACTTGCACCTAAATCACATAAAGCATTAGAAAAATGCAATTGACCAATAGTGCAAGGAATAGAAAAACTTCCCGGATCTTTCAATTTAGGAGGGAGTTTATTCTTAATCAATGCACTACACTCTTCCGTTAATGCTATCATCTCATTATCTACAATTTTCCTCTTCTTTGACATGATGTCTTTCAAGAAACGTGCATAAGAGGGAATCTGTGTTATAGCATCAATGAAAGGAATGTTAATGTGCAATTGTTTAAACATTTTGAAGAACTTTTCAAACTCCCGATCCTGTCCATCTTTCTTCAACCTGTGAGGAAAAGGTATCACATTAGAATTTAATTTGGGATGAAGTGCATCAATATCAATGATAACATGATCATTTTGACTTTCTTGCTCCCCTTCAATTTCTTGCTTCTTGTCTTTTTCACCACCTGAATTTTCAAAATCGAATCCCTCAACCGTTTTACCGCTTCTAAGAATGATTGCATTGACATGCTCTCTCGGATTCACTTCGGTTTTACTTGGTAATTCACCAGGGTTTCTATTGTTGATCACATTGGCAATTTGACCAATTTGAACCTCCACATTCCTGTACATTGTAGTGAGTTGATCCAGTCTCCCTTCTACTCGTTCAAATCTGTCCGAAGTCACCTTAGCAAGTTTTTCCACCGCGATCTCCCAACTTGGTTTAGTTTCAGCCTGTGGTTGCCTTGGTTGAAATCCCGGCGGATTGGTTGGCCTTTGTTGATTGCCTTGATCTTTCCATCCAAAGTTTGGATGATTTCTCCACCCCGGATTGTAAGTATTCGAGTAGGGATTATTTGGAGCATTTCGGTTGTAATTATTGACAAATTGTACCTGCTCAGAATCAACACACTCATTAATATCATGTTCACCTCCACAGAAAGAGCAACAAGCTACGTAAGCATTAGATGAACTTGGGCTAACTCCCCCTTGTCTACTCAATAACTTCATCACGTTATTCATTTGGGCACTCAACATATTGAGAGTGTCCATTTCGATCATACCTGCGTGACGTCTCGTATTACCTCTTTCATTGGCCCATTGGTAGTTATTTGCGGCCATTTCTTCTATCAAATTTTGAGCTTCTTGGGGTGATTTACCCATTAAAGCTCCACCTGCAGCTGCATCAATCATAGTTTTAGTAGAAAAAACTAAACCATTATAGAAGGTTTGTATGATTAACCACTCCGGCAGTCCATGATGTGGACATTTCCGAAGCAAATCTCTAAATCTTTCCCATGCCTCAATATAATGAATTCACCTTCATTGGGCTAAAACTAGTGATTATCCATTCTAAACTTAGCAAGTCTTACTGGTGGAAAATACTTAATTTAAGAATGTTTCTTTTTGATAGTCTTTTCAATCCCATCCAGTGAAAGTATTAAGGAGCAATGAAGAGTGTAGCCAAAGTTTTGGCTTATCTCTCAATGAAAATGGGAACAATCTTAGCCTTATAGCAATCATCACTAACTCCATTCATTTAATTGTATCACAAATTTCCAAGGAATGTAGCTAAGTGTTGGTATTAGGGAATCTTCTTACTGCATTTTTTTTAAAAAAAAAAATGAACCCCCTCCAAATTGAGATTGTTGAACCATTTGGATAAGTGATGGTTTAATCTCAAAATTGTTAGCATTTACCGTAGGCCTTACTATGCTTGTTTGAGATCCTTGTGTTCCCGGTAGAGTATAATCTCGTAGAACTCGTCTATTTTGGTCATTTTCCGCCATTTCTTCTTCAAATGGTAGTTCTATCAAAATGTCCTCTATCGGTTGCCAAATCTCTTGTTCCTCTTGCTGTTGTGTGTGCCTCCTTTGTCTACGTAGTGTCCTCTCAATTTCTGGATCGAAAGGTGTAACTTCCCGAGACGCCCGGTGCATACACTACAAACAGAAATAAGAGATATTATGCAATTTCAATTGTCAAAAACTGATTACAATATAAGATTAAATATAATCAGCTCAACTAATAAAAATAAATCTGTCTAAATTAATAGAGTTGATTAGGCTCTAATATTGCCGCTCCCCGGCAACGGCGCCAAAAACTTGACGGGATTTTTTTTATCAATGCAAGTTTAATTCCGATTTTACACCCGTTGGACTGCAAGTATACAGGTCGCAATTGTAGTACGAGATGTGTATCGGGTCGATCCCACGAGGAGCAATTTAAAACAATTATTAGATACTAATTTACTCTATTATTTAGACTCACAATTAATTTGAGCAGAAACTTCAGATTTTAATTCAACTACAAGAGTTCTTAACTAGAAAATTGCAATATCTCAAGGGGAGTAGAATTCACTAAATATTAAGATCTAGGGATGTAGATTCCACTTATGACACAAAAGATCTAAAATGAATTAATTCAACACTTGTTACTGCTCTTGTTTAAC
>NC_040040.1:459349-498284 GCF_003713205.1 Coffea eugenioides | reverse complement strand
GCCACGGAGCAAAGGCGCGTAAGGAGATTTGTGCAGGGACTAAACGTAGAAATACAGGAAGGTTTAGCTGCCGTGAGGATAGACACTTTTGCCGACGCTGTCGAGAGAGCCCAACGGGTTGAAGTAGCCAGAGCTCAAGTGAAATCTTTTCAAGCTAAGAAACGATTTGCCCCTAGTAGTAGTCGGGAGCCAACTTATGGAAATGCTCTACCAGCCAAAATAGGTCGAGGAACAAGTGGAGTGAATAGTCCTGGAGCACCACGAGGCGCCCTAGCGAGAGGAACTAGGGCAAGAAGTGCAGGGGGGAGAGATAATGGAGCTAGAGGGGGACCAAATGGAAGAGGTCAATCTAGGAATGCCTCTCAAGGAGGTCGTGCGATAACTCCACAGACAACTTGTGGGTATTGCAAGAGACCTGGCCATACTGTGGATGGTTGCTGGAGGAAACAAGGAAAGTACTTGAAGTGTGGGAGCAGTGAGCACCAAATTTCCGGTTGCCCAAAAATACAAGACGATGGAACCCTGAATGCTGGACCAGCCAACTCTGGAGGGAATAGGCCGACAGTTCCTGCCAGGGTATACGCTATAGATGACCAACCTGTACCTGATTCCTCGGAAGTCGTGGAAGGTACTCTTCCAAATTTTCATCGATTAGCTAGAGTGTTAATTGATCCTGGTGCAACTCATTCATTTGTGAATCCAACATTTATGTCCGAAATTGATGTGAAACCTGTTAGATTACCCTTTGATCTTGAAGTTAGGACACCAATGGGTAATAAGAATATAATCACTAGCTTAGCTTATAAGAATTGCGAATTCTGGATTGGAGAGCGTAAAATGCTAGTGGATTTGATAAGCCTGGATATAAAAGGTTATGATGTTATTATAGGAATGGATTTCCTAGCTCATCCTCATGCTAAGCTGGACTGTAGAGCAAAAGTGTTAGAACTTTGGATTCCCAAGGAAGCAACCCTGAAATTAGATGTGAAAGGTAGGTTAGCATCGTCTGCTATGATTTCGGGAATACGGGCGAGGAAAATGTTACATAAAGGAGCGCAAGGTTTCCTAGCCTTCCTGATTAACGCTCCTAGTGACCAAGTGAAGTTAGAAGATGTACCAGTGGTACGGGAATTTCCGGACGTTTTCCCTGAAGAATTAAAGACATTACTGCCAGAGAGAGAAGTGGAGTTCAAGATTGACTTGGTGCCGGGAACGGCCCCGATTTCTAAGACTCCGTACCGAATGGCTCCTGCAGAGTTAAAAGAATTGAAAATTCAACTGCAGGACCTATTGGAGAAAGGTTTCGTTAGGGAGAGTGATTCACCATGGGGAGCACCCGTTCTATTTGTTAAGAAAAAAGACGGAAGCTTGAGGTTATGTATTGATTACCGAGGGTTAAATGAGGTTACAATTAAGAATAAATACCCTCTACCGTTGATTGATAGCCTGTTTGATCAGCTGCAAGGATCCGTAGTTTTCTCTAAGCTGGATTTGAGGCAAGGGTATTACCAGTTGAAAATTAAGAAGGAAGATATACCCAAGACTGATTTTAATACACGATATGGACATTTTGAATTTGCAGTCATGCCTTTTGGACTAACAAACGCACCAGCTGCCTTCATGGACCTAATGCAGAGAGTCTTTAAGAAGTATCTGGATCAGTTCGTAGTGGTTTTTATCGATGATATTTTAATTTACTCCAAGACTCGAGAGGAACATGTTAAGCACTTGGAGATAGTTTTGCAGGTATTAAGAGAGCATAAGTTGTATGCCAAATTCAGTAAGTGCGAGTTTTGACTGGAAGAAATTTCTTTTCTAGGGCACAGAGTTTCCAAAGATGGAATTGCTGTGGATCCGGCAAAAGTTGAGGCCGTTATGATGTGGAAGCAGCCAGAAACTCCAACGGAAGTTAGAAGTTTCTTGGGATTAGCAGGTTATTATAGGCGGTTTATCAAGGATTTTTCGAAGATTGCTGGACCAATGACAGAGCTGACCAAGAAAGGGAACAAGTTTATTTGGACTCCAAAGTGTGAGTCAAGTTTTCAGGAGTTAAAGAAGCGATTAACATCCGCTCTTGTTTTGGTATTACCTGACGGAGGAGAAGGTTATACCGTGTATTCTGATGCCTCTAGAGAAGGTCTAGGATGTGTTTTGATGCAAATGGGTAAGGTAGTTGCCTATGCTTCCAGGAGATTGAAGCCTCATGAACAAAATTACCCAATGCATGACCTAGAATTGGCTGCAGTGATTTTTGCCTTAAAGAAATGGAGACATTACTTGTACGGCGTGACTTTTGAAGTTTTTACGGACCACAAGAGCCTCAAGTACTTGTTCTCCCAAAAGGAGCTAAATTTGAGACAGAGGCGATGGGTAGAATTTTTGGAAGATTACGATTGTTCGATTAACTACCACCCAGGAAAAGCCAATGTGGTAGCAGACCCCTAAGTAGAAAAGCCCAAGTAGCGGGGTTGATGGTTAAAGAATGGGACATACTAGAAGAAGTGAGTAGTTGGAACCCTCGCTTGGGGAGATTAAAGGTTTTATTTGGGAATTTGTCATTGAAATCACCATTACTAGAGCGTGTTACGGAGGCCCAGAAGATGGACCCTACAATTCAGAAGAATGTGGAGATAGTGCAAAAAGGGGAAACCCTAGATTTTAAGTTAGGGTCTGAAGGAGTATTGAGGTTTCGAGATCGAATTGTGGTTCCGGCAGATGAAAAGTTAAGGAAAGAAATTTTAGAAGAATCACATCGATCAAAGTATACCATACATCCTGGAGGGAATAAGATGTATCATGATGTGAAAGAGTTATACTAGTGGGACGGTTTGAAAAAGGACGTAGTTGAGTTTGTACAGAAATGTTTGATCTGCCAACAAGTAAAAGCTGAGCATCAGAAGCCCTCTGGTTTATTACAACCGTTAGAAATTCCCGAATGGAAATGGGAACATATAACAATGGATTTTGTAACGGGATTGCCTAAAAGTCAAAAAGGATTTGACGCGATTTGGGTAATAGTTGACCGACTTACTAAGTCTGCACATTTCCTACCTGTGAGTATGAGCTTTCCTTTGGAGAAAATGGTCAAGTTGTACACAGAAGAAATCATGAGATTGCATGGTATCCCTGTAAGCATCGTGTCTGATCGAGATCCAAGGTTTGTCTCGCGTTTTTGGCAGAAATTTCAAGAGTCATTGGGGACCAAGTTAAAATTTAGTACTGCGTACCATCCCCAAACCGACAGGCAGTCGGAAAGGACAATTCAAACTTTGGAGGATATGCTGAGGTCGTGTATATTGGATTTTGGAGGGAAATTGAGCCAGTATATGACCTTAGTAGAATTCGCGTATAACAACAGTTATCAAGTCTCGATTCAGATGGCCCCGTATGAAGCGTTGTATGGGAGCAGATGTCGATCTCCGATTCATTGGGATGAAGTGGGAGAGAAGAAAATTATAGATCCAACGACTATACCTTGGATAGAAGAAACCCATGAGAAAGTAAAGCTAATTAGAGAAAGACTTCAAGTTGCCCAGAGTAGACAAAAGAGCTACGCCGACACAAGGAGAAAAGATTTGGAATTTGAAGTAGGAGACAAAGTTTTCCTAAGAGTTAAACCCTTGAAGAGCGGAGTAGTATCCAAGAAGGGTAAGAAGCTAAAGCCAAGGTATATCGGACCTTTTCAGATCTTGAAGCGAATTGGAAAAGTAGCATATCAGTTGAAATTGCCTGCGAGCATGGCCAAGGCTCACGACATCTTTCATGTCTCCATGCTTAGGAAATATCACCCCGACCCTAGCCATGTGTTGCAATTAGAAGGAATCGAGGTGGATGAGGCATTAACATATGAAGAAGGGCCAATCCAGATTTTGGAAAGAGAAGTGAAGGAGCTAAGAAATAAGAAAATTCCTTTGGTAAAGATTTTATGGAGAAACCACGGACTAGAGGAAGCAACTTGGGAATTAGAAGAAGAAATGCATAAAAAGTACCCCAATTTATTTCTTTAGACAGTGTGAATTTTGAGGACAAAATTCATTGTAAGGAGGGGAGGATGTGAGAACCTCAATGTATACATATATAAACCTCAGTTCATATTTCATTTGCATTTCTAATTCCTTAATAAATTCTAGCATTACTTCTACTTGTTTTTAAATAAAGTGCGTAAAAATAATTTTTATGTGAAAAATAATATAATTGTACTAAATTATTATCTTACTTGACCTGTTATAACTAAATCGATATTTCTTGAGTTAGATTAATTTTATTGCTCTAAAAATAAATGCTTTATATTTTGATAGCTAACTTTTCCCTAATAAGGTCAAGAGTAAATAGGAACCTTAGTGTTAAGGTGAAATCGTTAAATGTTAGATAAACATAACACAAGTATACTAAGTATAAACTTAGGATGTAGAAATTTCGATAATTGAACCCTTGCGAGATTGGTATATTGGTAGGCTTTTAAATCTCATTTGGAATAATTTTTGGAATTAAGTTAGAATTGAAGACTCGAGTAGAAATTAGGAGAAAATGTGAAAAGATCGAAATACCCTCCACTACTTCGAAAATATCCATGCAACCACCAAACACTTTCTCGGACAAACTCTATATAATATAGCCATTTCCTTCGGCCGGATGCAATCTTCACCATTTCCACACTCAACCTTCTCCCTACCACGCACCATTTCACTCTCCACCCTCTCATCTCGCACCATCACTCCACCTCACCTCGTGATCATCGAAGGAAAGAAGAGAGAGAGCCGTAGCCTTAGTATCATCGACGAGAGAGCGAGCTGCAACATTCCAGTTCTGACCGAGGGAGTGAGCTGCACCATTTCCCTCATCCCAACCACGAGCTGACCATTTTCTTCTATTTCTTCAACCCCCACCAGCGGCAACCAGTTCACCAGTTCCAACCACCAACTCCACCGCCTGCAACAGCCGCAACTACTGCAACCAGAACCAGCACTTCAGGCCTTGCGCGTGAGCCGAGAGGAAAGAAAGAAAATTCAGCGTACTGTCGAGGGAGCTGGGAGTCTAGCTGAGGTAGTTTCTGAGCTAGACTAAGTTAATTAGAGGTAGATGATAGTGTTTAAGAGCTTGCATGTGGGATTTGTGCGTTTGGATGAGAGATTTAGGAACAGAAAATTCTGATGCGCGAGGGAATGGGTTTTGCTGAGAGCTAAAATGATAATGTAGCATTAACCTTGTTTATTTCTTGACAATCTGAGCTTGCATTGGTGATTAACCAACTAACCACTAGATGATTAAACTGGTTACAGACTTGCATGTTGGATTTCTGCATTCGGACGAGTAGTTTAGGAAAAAGAAAATCTGATGTGCGCAAGAATAGCTTTGCCGAGAATTGATTAGGAATAATGCAGCTTTATTTGGCTTAGTCGTGATGTTCTGAGATTATAGCTGTGATTAGCTAGTTAATAACAAGATAATTAAGTCCTGCATGGGGCTAATTAGCTCAGCTAAACAAGCAAAATAAAATGAAACAGAAAAGTTATGCATGCAACTTCATCCGAGACCAGCTGGATGAATTTCTGGATTTTTGGAATGATTGTAGTCGTTAACCGAATCTGATTTTGAACTAGATATGTTAATTAACAAGCTAAGTGTTTGCATGTCAAATTGGAGTACTTAAAATGCTGTTTTAGACTAAGGAGCTGCTGGAATTTTTTTTTTGTAATCCGAGAAACTTGAGTTGGAAATTTTAGATGATTAGAGTGTTGTTTGCATCTGATTTTTTTTCTAGAAATGTTAATAAGCTAGCTTAGTGTTCGCATGTCGAATTTGAACACTTAACACACTGTTTTGGCCGAGGAAAAGTTGGACTTAAGAACACCTAAGTGCTGGAAAATTTTTGATAGCCGAGAGGTGAGCAAGAGTTTTTTCAGTTTATTCCTGGAATTACAGGATGTTTTCGGAATATTTTCCTTGGAGCATAATACTCAAAAATGCAAGAGAAATGTGTGTTCAAACTTCGGAATCTGCTTAGCTACGAAACACTTGACGTGTTTGAAATTTTGGTTGGAAATGTTTAAGCATAGTGCTGGAAATTTTTCAGTTTAAACAAGAGTGGAAGAAAGGAGTTTTTCAGATTTCTTTTGCGAATTTTTGGTTCTAAAAATTGCTCTTTTGAATTGTTAGCTATATTGCTACAAGAAATAATTGTTGGATGCTAAGGGCTAATGATTGATGAAGCCTTGGCTATTTGAGCAATTTTTACAAGCATTTCAGTTTTGATGAAATTAACTGCTGGAGTTGCTTGTTATTACATCTACTTGGTGACAAAACCATTGCGGTTTAGTTGACGGAATTGCTTGGAGGCCTTGCATTATTTTGTTCAATTGTGATCTGATATGAGAATGTTGGATACCAAGAGCTAATGATTGACGAAGCCTTGGTCTTTTGTTTAATTTTTGATCAGAAATGAATCTGTTGAAACCTAGGGCTAATGATTGACGAAGCCCTAGTGAGATTTCTATTTGAAATGTGAGTTTGCTATATTGACAAAACTGAAATATTACGTGCTTGTGAATCGGAATCGTAAGGAATCCGTTTTGGTCCTGTGAACTTGAGAAAGTTTTAAGCAAGCTATTTAAATATATCTTCGCTCTAATATTGAACGATAAAACTTAGTATTGTACGTTAACATTAGAAATTCTTGTGTAGGGATTTTCTAAACTTTACCGACTCGATATTTCATCCTTTAGCTTAAACTAGCCTTATTATTTTTAGAAAATGATTTCTCTAGTTTCTAAGACCCTAAGTCTTGTTTTACTTTCTTTTCTTTCCTTAAAATTTGTCCCAGGCTAGTTGTTCTAGAGGAAAACTTGCTCGGCAAGATAACGTATTCCAGTAAAGTAGCTCTAGTTGCACCTTTAGAAAGAAAAGTATTTTGAAGAAAGTCATATGAAACATTTTTCTACTTTTACTAATTTTAATCTTAAGTAGATTGTCGAATTATTTCGAGAAAATAAACTATTTATATACTAGAGAATCTTTTATATTTATAAACCTAGAACTTGAATAGAAAACTTATAGTTCTTAAAACTTGGTTTTCTAGGATTTAGCGAGGACGCGGATTTTGATTCCTAACTTGACTTGTGACTTCACTCTCGGTGAGTGTCCCTGCTTGTTTTATCACTATTTGATTAAAGTGCTTTCTTGACTTGATATATAATAATTGCAAAGTGGTTTTTGATCCATCGAAGTGAGCAGTGTGTACCTTATCACACTAGCCTTTCGAGTGGTGACTTGTGTGAAATATTTTTGTGAATATCTCAAGTGTTGTGACGTCGTTGAGTGAATCTTTCGACAAGTTGTGACATCGTTGGATGAATCCCTCGACTAGTCTGAAAGTGTTGTGACGTCGTTGGGTGAATCCCTCGACTAGTTTATCCAAAGGGTATACTCAAGTATTACCGCTTTCTTATTTGGTGTGCGGGCCCGGGACAGGCGTATGATTGGTGTCGGAGTTGAGAAAAAGAAAAGGATTTACATGGACCGTAAGTAGTGAGAGTTGACGGAGTGTCGACTACAGTAAATTTTGATCAAGCGTGGAGAATGGCTCCTGAGAGCCCCTGTATCCTACCTTGTGCTGTTATACGCTTTCCTATTTGTTTACTTTAGTTGAAATCAATATGTGTTATTTATTTCATTTGATTGCATATTTTGGGGCACCACTGAGCTTTAGCTCACCCCACGTTTATTTGTTTTCCTTAACAGGTCTTGACGTTTGAGAAATCTGAGCCTACTTATATTTGCTTATGAATGTATTTGAACTTTGTGACTTTGATTTGCAGTTTGTAATGTAATTCGAATAAAACAATGTACTTTTGTCTTGGGTTACCACTTGAAGCTGGAAAAGTGTAAACCCTAACTCTGATATTTGGCTCGTATGTAAATATTTGCGTCATATGAATATATACTTTTGAAGTTGTTTGAATTTACTACTTGGTTGTAACACGTGAGGTATTTAAGAGCCGTCGATTGGCTATCTTCAATTGCTGTTATCTCTGAAGTTACTGTGGTTTTAGCAATTGATCTATTTTTGGGAGATCGTTATTGTAATATTTAGGTTAATCTTCGGAAGGATTTGGGTGAGATTGTTTGCGTGAGTCCTGGCGAGAACTAAGTAGACGGCCCGCCAACCCTCTGGTTCGTCTTAGGGGGAAGTGGGGTCGCCACATCCTTCTTTTCCTTAATCAGGTCCAAAGTCACACACAAAATAATCTCATTACAATAGCCGTTCAATAGGTTCAACGTCATACAATTACAAAACCATGCTACAGAAATGACCGGAAATAAAGTTTAAGGCAAAAGTAAAAGATAGGTTCGACGTCTCTTAGCGTATCGGTCACAATCGAAGCTACGCTTATTGGATTGGGGTAAAATTTATACCATTTTGAAGCTAAGACAAAGGGATACAACTTTGATGAAGACTGCTCAATCCAGTTCATAGTGTATCCAAGTCAAATTCATCGTTTACAGACCCAGAATTTCACAGTCAGGCTGGTTAACAGCACTGCGTTCAACTGACAATAACTCAGGTTACAAAAGTCTGATTGAGGCGTTTTCAGAGGAGTTGGAAAGATAAAACATAGTACTACAACTTTTGTGTTTTAGCCAAATACTAATTAAATACGGATAAAGGTGGAAAAATGCGGCCAAAATGGTGAAATGTCAAAACGGTCCACAGAGCTCTACCTATGGCAGTCAAGGGTATTTTTGTCGTTTCACAAGCTACAGTGCTCTGATTGAGCTAAAATTTTACAAGCAACTATAAAAACGCATTTCCTACAACTTTCATGTTTTAATCTAAGGCTGATTCGGCCCCCATCACGGCCGAACAGAACCAGGCAGAACAGGGTAAGATGAAAACCCTAAAACTGAAATTTCCATAATACTACTTCCAACTATGAAATATGCTCATAAACTACCAAAACTACAACTTTAAACCACTAATTAGCAATTAATTGAAGTAAAGAAGAGGTTCTTGGCAAAATACCTTGGAAACTCAAGAAAAATGGTAGCTTAGTATCTTTCCTCCCACAATCACTCCACCAACTCCTTCAACCTTCCTTAATAAGCACTTGTATGGTGTAGTTTCAATTTTGGTTGGCTACAACCCAAAATTCAAGCTAGCAAGTGAAGTAGAAATTGAAGTTTCTCTCCTTGTTTTTCTCCTCAAGAGGGTCGGCCAAGGGAAGCTCAAAATGAAGAAATGTTGGTCAAATTTTGATTTTATTCAAAAGGTAAGAAATTCCTTGGTCAAAAGTCCAATAAATTTAAGACAAGTGGTTAGCCAAGATTAACCCTTATCTTATTGTCTTCCAACACTAATCTTTCTAACTAACCCCTAATTATCCCCTAACACCTTGGAAAATAATAACACTTAGCTCAAGACTCAAACTAGTGCTCCAAAATTTATCGTACTTACCGCACTAACGGGTCCCACGTCCATAATGCACTTCAAATTTAACGTACACTAACTTACACTAGGAAAATGATTTAACACTGTACTTGCTTATAAAAATGCATACAAACTTTAATATTTTAAAGACAAGTATAAAAATGTAGGCAAAAATAAAATAATACCTAGAAATTAAAGTGTGAAAATTTTCGGGTTCTCGCACTCTCTCCCCCTTAAGAAATTTCGTCCTCGAAATTTTTACCTTCAAATGACTCAGGAGCTTGTTGGTTGTCTAAAGCATGTACCTTTACTGGTACTTTTGTTCGATTTCCTCTTTCATTCACTTGTTTCGATTTGGTTCCATCCAGTGGTTGAGCACTATTCCCCCTAGGCTGCTTCATTGGGCAACTACTAATTTGGTGGTCGCTACTCCCACAAATCAAATATTTTCGCCCTTTCCTCCAACACTTATTCTCGGTATGATTTGCCTTTCCATAATATCCGCAGGCCAGGTGAGAAGCCACTTTTTGGCTTTCTTGAGAAATTTTCCCATGATCTATTTGACTTTCTTTGATAGATCTTTCATCAAATGCTCCTAATGTCCATGGTAGGCGGGGTAAAGGATTCACTTTTTGTACTTTAGAAGGTGCTATCTTTTCGCTAAATTCCTCAGATACACTACCAAATGCACCCCTTTTTCGTGTTTGGAAGGCTTTTACCTATGCCTTTACATTCTCAATCCTTTGGACTTTCTCAAGAGCTTCCGTAAAGGTATTAATCTGAACCGCCGCTAAGGCTTCCTGGATTTCTAGATTCAATCCTTGTATGAACCGTCTCACTCTTCTCCGCTCCATAGCCACCAATTCAGAAGCAAACTTGGACAGTTTAGTAAATTTAGTCTCATATTTGGCCACACTCTGGGTTCCTTGACGTAACCCAATAAACTCGTACTTTCTCCTTTCTTGGACTAAAGGTGGAAGATACTTCTCGTTAAATTCCCTTACAAAGTTCACCCACGTCCATACCGTCTGTTCTCTTTCCCACTTGGCCCGAATTACATTCCACCATGCTCGGACCGGTCCTTCAAATTGGAATACAGCAAAGTTCACTTGTCTTTGCTCCGTGTAGTTTAAAGCCGCGAAAATGTTAATCATTGCCTCCAACCACTGTTCAGCTATATCCGGATCAGGCCCTCTATGAAATTTCGGAGGTAGAAACTTTTGGAACCTCTCAAGAGCCCTATCCTCTCCTATCTCGGGATTCCGGGGTTGATTCACTGGTACTTGGTCTTGCTGATCTACCAATCGCGCTAGAATATTTGTCAATTGTTGTATTGCCGTCGCCACTTGGTCTCCGGTCTCAACTCTCGGTCCATATTCTTGCTCGACCAATGTTTCTCTTTCTTCTCTCGGTTCTTGAGCTCGCTTAGTCCCATGGCCTCGACTACCTCCACGTCCACGACTACGTCTCCCCTCCATACCCTTTTAGCTCTTTTTTTTTTTTCAAAAAGTGATTTAGTATATAACGAAATAAATTGACTAAAACAACAAGATATACCACATCAAATACACAAGGAGACATATACACAAGATAACGCACCATATACACAAAGAGACATTTCAAGTTAAACAAGTAAAATGCAGCAAGTACTATACATGTAGGTATTAACATACCATAGGCAAAAGGCATGTAGGAACAATGCAAGGGCAAAATGAAAGAAAACGCGACTTGTCGTCCCACACTCAGATAAAATCACCCCCGTCCGGTCTCTTACTTCACTTCCCATCCGAACTAGGCGCCCATTGATCTCTTGTACTCACTCTAGCCAAACACGAACCCGTTCATGTTTCTCCGGAATGAAATTCTTAAGTAGGAGTATTCGAGTACAAGAATCCGAAATAAGGTAATTCATATCTCGAGCTGGCCAGTCCCAAGAGTAAATTACCTACAATCGAGATTCCTACCTGACGTACCTATCTATTATCCTCAAATACCGTGATAACGATTTAAGGCCTATAACAATTCACGATTCATAACTTATACTCAAAAGAGCACTTAGTCCTTTATACTTATTCACCACTTGGCCCAAACTCACTTCGTACAGAGACCACGCAAAGCAGCTCTGATACCACTTGTGATGGCTCCATCTTCCCTAGGGCGTACCCTAGGGTTCGGCGGGTCGCCTGCCCAGTTCTCGCGGGGACTCAAACAAACACTTCAAGCAAAAATGAGAATAAGACCACAAGAACAAGTGTAACAATAATTCCAAACTTTAAACATATACTTATATACATTTCTATCTCAAAAGGAATACAATTCAAATATACAAAGTTTCTCAATTCTTCATACAACCAACCCATGCCAAGCACTAGGGCGAGAACCATTACAACAACATTCAAAAGAACTAGACTAGGCTACTCTATATTGATCTTTCGTCTTTGCTCGCATCCCCTGTTAAGGAAAACAAAACTAACAGAATGAGCTAAAAGCTCAGTGAGGTTCCAGACACATAATCAACTTAAACAAGAATATTAGTCATGTGACAACACGTAATTCAGGAAATATTAACAATATAAAACAATGGTAACACATTCATTAAAAGGATACCTGCTCACATGGAGCCTTTCATTGTTTCATTCACCTTTCATTTCCTTATTCCTCCAATCATTTTAAAATGCAATTTGTACGTGAAAACCCCTCCATTGACATTGTCACTCGTTCATTCATTTCATTCTTCCCCCTTCTTGACATTGGCCAGACTCCACCCGACAACGTGGTAATACTCAAGTATACCAAACTTTCACCCAAGGTCACCAAATCGCCCGACTGAGTCCGCTTCTGGCTCGAGTCGACCGGCAACAAAGGGCAAGGGTCCAGTTCAATCAAAAGGCTTACATTCATGCACAACTAACATTTAATCACTTAAACATTGAAAATTTCACATTTCATTTAGCTCGAGTGCGATAAAGTACACACTCGCCTAGCAAAATTCATTTGTAACAAACGTTTATCATTTAATCAAATATCCACAACAAATCATATAGTTCATGGAAACAAAACAAACAAAGAACACTCACCTATTTAAGCAAAATAACGTCCAAAGTATCCTTCCGGATAATACACTCCATCACCAATAAACCCTAATAATAACCAAGGAAAAATATTACGGTTAAAACATCCAAAGTTTAGGTGAATCAAACAAAATCCGAATAACTACTAGTATAAAGTATAAATATGGTTTTTGAAGTGAAAAGAGTACATTTAAACCAAAGGACATGAGTAAAATATTTGTAAAACTTATGCTCACTCGTAAAACTTTAAAATCTCCAATTGACTCGAAGTGACAAAGAAAACGTATTTCTATTAGTCGTAAATTTCATTTTTCCAAGGGTACAAGTTTCGGCCAAATTCTAATTTATATATCTCGATAAAAGAAAACGCAAATATCCTAGATGGTTCAAGTGGTATTCATTCTCAAATCCTTACGCAAATCGCGAGTATATCTACTTAACCCTCGAGCGTAAATTTGGGCAGCCGCCCTTTGTATTTACCTATTTTCCAGCCATTTATGGCTTTCTTCTTTTCCTCAATCAGTCCCAAAGTCACACACAAAATAATCTCATTACAATAGCCATTCAATAGGCTCAATGTCATACAATTACAAAACCATGCTACAGAAATGACCGGAAATAAAGTTTAAGGCAAAAGTAAAAGACAGGTTCGACGTCTCTTAGCGTATCGGTCACAACCGAAGCTACACTTATCGGATTGGGGTGCCATTTATACCATTTCGAAGTTAAGATAAAGGGATACAACTTTAATGAAAACTACTCAATCCAATTCATAGTGTATCCAAGTCAAATTCATCGTTTACAGAACCAGAATTTCACTGTCAGGCTGGTTAACAGCACTGTGTTCAACTGACAATAACTCAGGCTACAAAAGTCCGATTGAGGCATTTTTAGAGGCGTTGGAAAGCTAAAATATAGTACTACAACTTTTGTGTTTTGTCCAAATGCTAATTAAATATGGATAAAGGTGGAACAATGTGGCCAGAATGGTGAAATGTCAAAACGGTCCACAGAGCTCTACCTATGGCAGTCAAGGGTATTTTTGTCGTTTCACAAGTTACAGTGCTCTGATTGAGTTGAACTTTTACAGACAAGTATAAAACATCATTTCCTACAACTTTTATGTTTTAACCTAAGGCTGATTTAGCCTCTGTCATGGCCAAACAGAACCAGGCAGAACAGGGTAAGATGAAAACCCTAAAACTGAAATTTCCATAATACTACTTCCAACTATGAAATATGCTCATAAATTACCAAAACTACAACTTTAAACCACTAATTAGCAATTAATTGAAGTAAAGAGGAGGTTCTTGGCAAAATACCTTGGAAACTCAAGAAAAATGGTAGTTTAGTATCTTTCCTCCCACAATCACTCCACCAACTGCTTCAACCTTCCTTAATAAGCACTTGTATGGTATAGTTTCAATTTTGGTTGGCTACAACTCAAGATTCAAGCTAGCAAGTGAAGTAGAAATTGAAGTTTCTCTCCTTGTTTTTCTCCTCAAGAGGGTCGGCCAAGGGAAGCTCAAAATGAAGAAAATTTTGGTCAAATTTTGGTTTTATTCAAGAGGTAAGAAAGTCTTTGGTCCAAGTCAAAAGTCCAATAAATTTAAGACAAGTGGTTAGCCAAGATTAACTCTTATCTTATTGTCTTCCAACACTAATCTTCCTAACTAACCCCTAATTATCCCCTAGCACCTTGGAAAATAATAACACTTAGCTCAAAACTCAAACTAGTGCTCCAAAATTTATCGCACTTACCGCACTAACGGGTCCCACGTCCATAATGCACTTCAAATTTAACGTACACTAACTTATACTAGGAAAATGATTTAACACTGTACTTGCTTATAAAAATGCATACAAACTTTAATATTTTAAAGGCAAGTATGAAAATGTAGCCAAAAATAAAATAATGTCTAGAAAATGTGAAAATTTTCAGGTTCTCACATGAAGTGATAAAAAGAAGGCATGAGGTGCAAAAGAGGAAATGCAATCAAAGAACAAAGGAAGCAAGTTTCCCAGTTTTGACACATTTTCGTATTTCGGCTATATATTGAGCTAAAAGCATTGGATTGAGATGATTCTTGAACCAATTTGAAGCTAAGAGATAGATCTACATTTGGTATGAAGAAATCAAAGTTCAGTTCAGCTATGTTCATTGTCAAAAAGTCGGAATACAGAAGTGTAAATTCTGTGGTTGTAAGCTAGAACAGAGTTCTGACCAGTCTTTTGTATTGTGATCATATCTCAGTCCACAAAGCTCCAAATTAGATGATTCTTGAGGCATTAGAAAGATACTTCAAAGAGATACAACGTTTATGTTTCGTGCAAGAGCTGATTCGGCCTCGATCATCACCAAAATAGCAGTTGAAGTAGTGCAGAAATGAAAACGCGACTCAATGCAAAACGTGGGTTGCAGTCGCGTTTTCTCAAGTCGCGTATTCTCATCTGTTTTTTGCAACTTGCTTTCACACAACTTTTCCAACTCAATTCCAACTATCAATCTGGGTTGTATCTGATCAAAAAAAGGTTGGAAAGTTGGAAAGACAACTCATGGAAGATTCAAGAGTAAAAAATGATAACTTTAACAACTCATTTGACTCTTGAATTCCTCTATAAATAGAGGCCTTTGGAGAACATTTTCACAACTTTGGAAGGCTAGAGAAACTCACCAAAAATGTAGTATTTACTAGTTTTTTTAGTTCATTAATTAGTATAGTATAGATAGAGTAGTTTATCCTTTTTGTATTTGTAGCTAGATTTGGATGAAGATTGAGGAGCAAAGATGGAGAGGTTGATCTCATGTGACAAGGGTGATATCTCTTCTACTACTTTCTCTCTTGTATTAGATTTCATGTTTAGCTATAATGCAAGTTTGAATTTCTATTTTTAACATGTTTAGTCAAAGTTTATACCAAGAGTTATGGATGAACTTGCTATATCTTGTTAAGTGATGTTTATTTGGTTATTTGATGATATTATTTTGAGCAAGTTATTTATCACTTTTCCTTTTTTTAATCATGATTAATTGCCCATTAGTTGTGATTATCTAAAGGTGTTAAGTTTGCAATGAGAATTGAAATTTAACACTAGTTCAAAGAAGTGATAAATCTAGGGAGTACACTCACGAGAGTAGAGATGTACCTATGTGATTTTAGTGACTTGTTTATGTAATTTCATAGAAGAAATGACCTTGTAGTTAATTCATAACCACGAGAGTAGGTATGGCTTAGCTACAAGTATAGTTGATTCACTACGAGAGTAGGTTTTACATGCATAAGGAAATTATGCTATAACTAGCCAAGATTATAGCATACAAGTAACCAGTAATCTCATTTGCAAGAGTAGTAAGGAATTCCATATCTCTAAGAGATTTTTAGTGTTATTTTCATTACTTCTATGTTTATAGTAGTCTAGATAATAAAAAAGTTCAAAAAATACCGGTAATTGCAATCTTCTCTGTGGGATTGACCCTTAATACCCTATACTCACTCACGATTCGTATACTTGCGATAAATCGCGTGTGGGGTATTTAGGAGTTTATAAATGTAAAACTTGATTGTGGATGAGCTAAATTGATATGTATACCCCGCGCACGTCATCTAAAATCTGTCCTTACTACTTTTGCTAGTCGCTAGGGTTTTTGTCGCGTCTTGGCTATTCGTATCTTGTTTCCTTGCTGTTCGCTTCTTGTTTCGTGTTTGATCTTGTTTTTGTGTTCTTGAATTCGTGTATGTTAGTGTAGAGTCAAAAAGAATCTGATCATAGTTGTCTTGAAAATCCGTAGGTCAAACTAGGGTTTTCTTGACAAAGGGCGTTAGGGTTTTGTGTCTTGCACTAAACCGAGACTGTTTACCTTGTTTGTTGGAAGTTCTTGATATATCTTGGAGTGTTGGGCTCATATCTAGGGTTTTCTTGAATTCTTGAAACAAAGTTTAACAAATCTTGAACATTACCCTAGTTCTTGTTCTTGAACCAAATATAAATAGCGGTTGTCCTTGTGCATAACTTCCAACCGTTTCTTGATCTTGAGTGGTGATCCGAATTGAAAGAAAGAAAAAGAACAAATCTATTGTGCGTGGAAAAAGAAGAAAAAAAAATGAAGAAAAAAAAGGAAAGAAAATAAATTCGGATCAAGGAAGGTAAACAATTTGGGGAGTCGAAGTTAACTTGGGAATCCTAATCATACTCAAACTACCCTTGCCCAAATTCTTGCATACATGAAAAACATCACAAACCAGTAGCCTAACCTTCCAAAATCAAACCCAAGAAACCTTTGTTTGAACTTCCAAATTCCAGACAAGGTGTGATTCGGGTAGAGTTATTCTAGACTCCAAAATTTCTGCCATTTCCTTATTCTTGTTTTGGTCATTTGTGTAATCTGTCTAGCCACCTAAATTGTATCCTAAGGTGTCATTCTAGGTTATAATAGCGTCTAAAGGGTTGTAAAGGTAGCCCAAGTCAGTCTTGGCTTGATTTCCTAGTTTCCTAATTTCAGTCACTAAGCTTCCTAAATTGAGTCATACTTGTTCAAGTTAGTTGCCTTCCAATTTTGAGTCTTTCTTGTTCGATCAACACCTAGAAATTTTCCAGCAAGCTTCCGCATATTTGAGTCACAAAAAAGTCTGTCAACTTCAAAATCATCTCAACTCAAGAGAATCGCATCATAAAACGTCACTTTCCTTAGTGAATTGTTGGTAATAAGTCCTTGAATCACCTGAGAAATTTTTGATTTCTTCAAGTGAGGAGATCGATGAATTAGAGAGCTGTTTGGTGAGATCATTAGAGCGTAAAAAACTTGAGTGATATACAAGGGTGAGTGAACATTGCAAGGGAGTGAGTGAGGCTATTTTTTCCTGCTAACCTTTTCTCGCAGGTACACATGAGTATGGATGACAGTGAACACATTCAAATGATTGACCCTACACTTAAATTAAATGCCATGTTGAATGAGTTCTACAAGAAAATCAACCTCTCCATTAACTCTTTGCATGAACGAGCTGATAAACTTGAACATGTGCAAAGTTCCACAAAGCAAGGGCGAGGGAAAACCTCTATCGAGGGATCAGAAGAGAGCTCAAATGAAGATGAACTTGAAGAAGAATCTGACCTTGATGAATATAACGGGCGAAACAAGGGAGGAAGGAATGGACATAGATGAGATGATGATTCCATTAAGTGGATTAAGCTTAAAATTGCCTCATTCCAAGGCAAATCAGATCCCAAAACCTACTTGGAGTGGGAAAGGAAGATCGAGATGATCTTCAAGTGCAACCACTATACTGAAAGCCAAAAAGTGAAACTTGCAGCCATTGAGTTCACTGACTATGCTGCAATATGGTGGGATCAACTTTGCACTAGTCGGAGGAGGAACGATGAGCGCCCTGTGTGAAATTGGGATGAACTAAAAAGGTTGATAAGAAAATGCATTTTTCCAGCTTACTACCATAGAGATTTGCACAACAAATTGCAAACACTCGCTCAAGGTAGTCTATCTGTTGAAGACTATTTCGAGGAGATGGAAATGGCCATGATGAGAGCCGATCTTCGTGAAGATCTAGAAGCAATCATGGCCCGATTTCTAAGGGGTTTAAGACCAGAAATTGCTGATATTGTGGAGCTACATCATTACCTTGATTTAAATGAGTTACTAGACAAAGCCATCAAGGTAGAAAGGTAACTCAAGAGAAGAGGTAGTGCTCGTGCAAATTCCACTTTTCAATCTAGTAATTGGAGAACCCTGCCACCAAAAAGAGAGGAGAAGGGCTCGGCTTCACCAACTCCACCCAAGCCGATGGGAGTTTTGGCAACTCCGACCCAAAGGAGTGATCTGAAGGCTGCCAAGGAGGGTACCAAAAATAGGAACCGAGACACTAAATGCTTCAAATGTCAAGGATATGGACACGTAGTGTCTCAGTGCCCTAGTCAACGGACCATGTTAGTGTTATCTAATGGAGAAATCATGACCGATGAAGAAGACGAATTTGAGGGAATGCCATCTCTTGTTGAGGAGGAGATTGAGGAGCAACCATCGATCGAAATGGTTGGATTGGTAGCACGACATGCACTTACTACTCAATCTAGTAGAAAAGAGCTTCAACGCGAGAACATCTTATACACTCACTGCCAAATTAAGGATAAAACATGTAGTTTGGTGATTGACCCGAGAAGTTGTACCAATGTAGCAAGCTTGTTAATGGTTGACAAACTAAACTTACCAACAAGTAATCACCCGCATCCATATAAGTTGCAATGGCTCAACAATAGCGGAGAGGTGCGTATCCTTAAACAAGTGCTCGTTTCTTTTCATATAGATCGTTATGAAGATGAAATTTTATGTGATGTTGTGCCTATGCAAGCTGCTCATGTGATACTAGGTCGAGAATGGCAATTTGATAGACGGGTCATGCATGATAGCTTCACTAATAAATATTCCTTTGTTTTTGGTAACCGAAAGATAACACTTGCACCTTTAACTCCACATCAAGTTCACGAAGATCAAACTAGACTTCAAAAGGAATATGAGCTTGAGTGTGAAAAGAGGAAAATTTTGAGTGACAAGATAAAAGGGGAGGCCGAGAGCACAAGTAAGGAAAAAAGAAAGATAGACTCAACTATAGAGGGCAAGAAAGTGAGAAAACAAAGCACGATTGCCAAGGTTAAATACGTAAGACAAGGTTTGTTCACTAATCAACCTCTTCTTCTACTTTGGTGCAAACATGTTCTAGTAACCAATAACGAACTTGATATGTCTTTGCCTAATAGTGTCATTAACCTTTTGCAGGAACACCAAGATGTCTTGCCTAGAAAAATGCCAAGTGGCTTGCCACCTTTGCGACGTATTGAGCACCAAATCGATCTTGTCCCTGGTGCATCACTTCCAAACAAGCCGCCTTATAGGACCAACCCAGAGGAAACTAAAAAATTGCAGCGTCAAGTTGACAAACTTTTGAGCAAATGATGGGTCCGAAAGAGTTTAAGTCCATGCGCAGTACCAGTTTTGCTAGTGCCAAAGAAAGATGGGACTTAGAGGATGTGCACTGACTGTAGAGCCATAAACACTATAACGGAAAAGAATTACTATCCTATTCCACGTCTTGCTGATATGCTTGATGAATTGCATGGTGCTGTCACATTCGCCAAAATTGATCTAAAAAGTGGGTACCATCATATTAGAATGAAAGAAGGGGATGAGTGGGAAACTACATTTAAAACAAAACATGGACTGTATGAATGGCTGGTCATGCCTTTTGGCCTAACCAATGCCCCTAGTACATTCATGAGGTTAATGAACCATGTCTTGCGTCTCTTCTTAGGCAAGCTTGTCATGGTCTATTTTGATGATATTTTGGTGTATAGCAAGAGTCTAAATGAACATGTTAAACACTTGCATGCTGTTTTAGAAGTATTTCGAAAGGAAAGCCTTTATACTAATCTTAAGAAGTGTACTTTTTTTACTAACCAAGTTGTCCTCCTAAGATATGTGGTGTGTGCACAGGGAATAAATGTTGATCAAAACAAAGTCAAAGCAATTGAGGAGTGGCCGATGCCTACCAATGTGAGTGAAGTAAGAAGCTTCTATGGCCTAGCAAGTTTTTATAGGTGCTTTGTCAAGAACTTCAATACCATTGCAGCCCCTTTGATGTCGATTATCAAGAAAAATGAGAAGTTTTTCTGGGGAGAAGAACAAACTAAATCCTTCCAATTACTTAAACACAAACTCACACATGCATTTGTACTTAGTTACCTAATTTTGGTAAAACTTTTGAAGTTGAGTGTGATGCCTCTGGTTTAGGTGTTGGAGCCGTATTACTTTAAGAGGGCCGACTTGTTGCGTATTTTAGTGAGAAATTTGAATGGAGCCTCATTAAACTATTCAACCTATGATAAAGAATTACTGGCCTTGGTTTAAGATCGTCAAACATGGCAGAAGTACTTGCGCCCAAAGGAGTTTGTTTTACACACCGATCACGAGTCGCTCAAGCACTTAAGGTCTCAAAATAAGCTAAGTAAGCGACACACCAGATGGGTTGCTTGTGAGGATCTCAAAATTGCATTAATTTCTGAAAATTAAAATCAAAATATTATTTAAATGTTGAATTTATTAAATGATATGTAATTGTATTTAAATATTGTTGTTTACTTATATAAATGTTATATTTTAAATTACATGAATTTTAAAAATTTATTTGGCGGTTCGCGTTCGGCTAAGCATTAGGGTGAATATTTGCGCACTGACGCGCAATGTAGCCCTAAGTTGAAATGTAGGGTATGTAGAGGTTATAAAAAAAAAAAATTTACAACTAAGCTGAGGAAATGCTAGATGAGGAAATTCTACCAGTAGATCAAAATTTCGTGCGTAAACGCGATTCGAATTCGAAATGCCCACCATTAATGGCATGCCCAAAAAGTCAACTAGCCTACTCACTAGATTACCCCAATTTTCTTCCCATCTTGTCACCAGCTATCAACCCTTTTCTTTCCCTCCAAGCTCCTGATCCTCTGGTGCAAGAAGAAGCAAAAGCCGCTGCCATTCCAGGCTTCTAACAGCCTTCCATTCTCAGCCATTCACACCCCAATCTTCAAGCTTCCATTTCCAGCTTTCACCTCCATTCTTGGCTGCTGTCTCGACCGAGCAAGGAGGAGGAAGATCGATGCTGTTGCTGCCGGCGTTGCGTCGGACCAGGGGAGAAGGAGAAACCAGCTGCCATTTTTATCGCCCTCAAGTTGATCTTCATTTGGCATAATTTTCTTCTTTGTTTCTCAATTTTATGTAATTTTCCTGCGTTACTCTTTAAATTTTGCGTAAATTTCTGCATACTTACTTCTTGTCTTGCATTAGGCATAACTAGGTATGGATCCCCGTGGTAGAGGCCGAGGCCGAAGTCGAGGTCGAGATCGAGGGAGACGGGCTGAACCCCTTCGTGATCAAGGGGGCGATAGAGCGTCGGAAGTGAACCAAAATCGGGGACCCGAGGACGGGGGCGGAGATCAAATGGCAACCGCTATTAATAGGATAACCGAAGTGCTAGAGCGTTTGACGGACCGTCAAGGACCCGGACCTGTGCATCAACAACCTGGTGGGCAGGTAGATACTGAAGATAGGGCCTTGGAGAGGTTCCTGAAGTTTGGGTCGCCTAAGTTTCAAGGTGGGCCAGAGCCTGAAATAACTGAGGGATGGTGGGAGAGAATATCTGATATTTTTGCCACATTGGATTACACTGAGATGCGGAAGGTGACTTTTGCGTCGTTTCAATTTGAGAGAGCTGCACGGTCTTGGTGGAATCTAATTAAGGATAAGTGGGATAGAGACCGTACCCCTAGTACTTGGACAAACTTCACCCGTGAGTTTAATGCCAAATTTCTTCCACCTCTAGTCCAAGAGAAAAGGGAGGATGACTTTATTAAGTGCAAACAAGGGGCCATGAGTGTAACAGAGTATGAGACCAACTTCACTAAATTAGCCCGATATGCCCCTGACCTGATAACCACTGAGCAGAGACGCATTAGGAGATTTGTGCAAGGGCTCAATGTGGAGATTCAAGAGGGGCTAGCAACTGCTCAAATTAACACGTATATTGATGCCGTAGAGAAAGTTCAGAGGTTTGAGACGACTAAAGCCCAATCTAGGTCATTTCTACAAGTGCCCCACCGCCTAAGATGGGTAGAGGAACTGGGGTAGTGAATATCCCTAGTGCATCGAGAGGTGCTTTAACAAGGGATGCTGGAGCTAGAGGCTCTGGGGCGAGAGGATCTGGAGTGAGAGGAGGTCAAAGTGGAAGGGGACCCCCAAGGAGTGCTCCACAAAGTGTACAAGTGTCAACCCCTCAGATAACCTGTGGTTACTGTGGAAAAGCCAATCATACTGCAAATGAGTGCCGGAGAAAGGAGGGCAAGTGCCTCAGGTGTTGGAGTGTTGAGCACCAAATTGCTAATTGTCCTAAGATTTCCGAGAATGGGGGAAGCCAAGGAGGTGCCACAAGTTCTAGGCAAACTGCTTCTGGAGGGAGTCGGCCAAAGGTCCCTGCCAGGGTTTATGCCCTAGATAGTCAACCTGTACCTGACCCTTCGGAGGTAGTCGAAGGTACACTTCCAATCTTTCATCAATTAACTATGGTTTTAATTGATTCTGGTGCGACTCATTTGTTTGTTAATCCTGCTTTTATGTGTGGAATTAATGTAAAACCTGTACGATTACCCTATGATTTGGAAGTTAGGACTCTTACGGGTAATAAAAGCATACTCACTAGTTTGGTGTATAAGGAGTGTGAATTTTGGGTTGGGGAGCGAAAAATGTTAGTTGACTTAGTGAGTTTGGACCTTAAGGGGTATGATGTGATTATAGGAATGGACTTTTTGTCTTACCACCATGCTAAGCTAGATTGTAGAGATAAAGTGGTGGAATTTTGCATCCCAGGTGAGGCAACTCTCAAGCTAGATATAAGGGGTAGATTAGCTTCGTCTGCTTTGATTTCAGGGATTCGAGCTAGGAAAATACTTCACAATCCCAGGGTTTCTTAGCTTTCTTAATTAACGCCCCTAGTGACCAAGTGAAATTAGAAGATGTGCCAATCGTGCGAGATTTTTCCGATGTCTTCCCGGAAGAATCAACATCTTTGCCACTTGAAAGGAATATAGAGTTTAAGATTGACTTGGTTCCAGGAGTAGCCCCAATTTCAAAGACTTCTTATAGAATGGCTCCTGCGGAGTTGAAAGAACTAAAGATCCAGTTGCAGGACCTACTAGAAAGAGGTTTTATTAAGGAAAGTGACTCACCGTGGGGAGCTCCAGTTTTGTTTGTAAAGAAAAAGGACGGGAGTTTGAGATTGTGCATTGACTATCGAGGTTTGAATGAGGTGACTATTAAGAATAAGTACCATTTGCCCTTGATTGATGGATTATTTGACCAATTGCAAGGATCGGTGGTGTACTCTAAGTTAGATTTGAGACAAGGGTCCTATCAATTGAGGATTAAAAAGGAAGACATACCTAAGACTGCTTTTAATTCTAGATATGGGCACTTTGAGTTTGCGGTAATGCCTTTTGGGTTAACCAATGCCCCAGCTGCTTTCATGGATCTAATGCAGAGAATCTTTAAGAAATATCTGGACCAATTTGTGGTGGTATTCATAGATGATATTCTAGTATATTCTAAGACCCGAGAGGATCACGCCAAGCACTTGGAGATAGTTTTACAAGTGTTGAGGGAACACAAGCTTTACGCTAAGTTCAGTAAGTGTGAATTTTGGCTGGAAGAAATTTCTTTTCTGGGTCATAGAATTTCTAAGAATGGAATTGCAGTGGATCCAACTAAAGTGGAGGCAGTTACTTTGTGGAAACAACCAGAGAATCCAACTGAAATTAGAAGTTTCTTGGGATTGGCGGGTTATTACCGTCGTTTTATAAAAGATTTCTCAAAAATTGCTGGGCCAATGACGGAGTTAACTAAGAAAAACCATAAGTTCATTTGGAGCCCTAAATGTGAAGCGAGCTTTCAAGAATTGAAGAGGCGATTGACTACGGCTCCAGTGTTAGCCCTACCTGAGGGAGTTGATGGGTATGTAGTATATTCCGATGCTTCTAAAGAAGGGTTAGGCTGTGTTTTAATGCAAAAGGGAAAAGTTGTGGCCTATGCTTCTAGGAAATTGAAACCCCATGAGATGAATTACCCGACCCATGACCTAGAGTTAGCCGCTGTTATTTTTACTTTGAAGAAGTGGAGACATTACTTGTATGGGGTGACATTTGAGGTATTCACCGACCATAAGAGCCTTAAGTACTTGTTTTCACAAAAGGAGTTGAACTTGCGACAGAGGCGTTGGGTAGAATTTCTTGAGGATTATGATTGTTCAATCAATTATCACCCTGGGAAAGCAAATGTGGTTGCAGATGCACTAAGTAGAAGGGCTCAAGTAGCGGGTCTAATGGTGAGAGAATGGGATATGTTAGAAGAAGCGAGTGGTTGGAATCCTCGTTTAGAAAAGTTGAAAATCTTGTTTGGAAATCTATCCTTAAAATCCCCTTTGTTAGAAAGAATTAAGGAGGCTCAAAGGAAGGATCCGGTAGTACAAGGTTATTTGGAGAGAGTGGGAAAGGAGGAAACCCTAGATTTTAAACTAGGACCTGAAGGCATTTTGAGATTTAGGAATCGAATAGTAGTACCTAGTGAAGAGGGTTTGAAAAGAGAAATTCTAGAGGAGTCACATCGGTCCAAGTATACTATTCACCCTGGAGTTAACAAGATGTATCAGGATGTGAAAGGGCTTTATTGGTGGGATGGCTTAAAAAGGGATGTGGCGAAATTTGTACAGACTTGCCTAGTGTGTCAGCAGGTTAAGGCAGAATATCAAAAGCCTTCTGGTTTGTTACAACCTTTAGAAATCCCTGAGTGGAAATGGGAGCATATTACCATGGATTTTGTGACGGGTTTACCTAGAAGTCAAAGGGGACATGATGCGGTTTGGGTGATAGTGGATAGGCTTACAAAATCTGCACATTTCTTACCGGTGAATATGAGTTACTCTTTGGAGAAATTAGCCAAGTTGTACACAGAAGAAATTATGAGATTGCATGGGATTCCTGTAAGTATAGTCTCCGATCGAGACCCTAGATTCGTTTCCCGCTTTTGGCAGAAATTTCAGGAAACTTTGGGGACTAAATTGAAGTTGAGCACTGCATATCATCCACAAACAGATGGACAGTCGGAGAGGACCATACAAACCCTCGAGGACATGTTAAGATCCTGTATATTAGATTTCGGAGGGAGTTGGAGCCAGTACATGACGTTGGCAGAGTTTGCTTATAATAACAGTTATCAGGCTTCAATCCAAATGGCACCGTATGAGGCGCTTTATGGTAGAAGGTGTCGATCCCCTATTCATTGGGATGAAGTAGGAGAGAAGAGAGTTTTAGACCCGACAGCTATTCCATGGATCGAGAAAGCTTATGAGAAGGTTAAACTGGTTAGGGAGAGACTTCAAACTGCTCAAAGTCGGCAGAAGAGTTACGCAGATCACCGAAGAAAAGACTTGAAATTTGACGTAGGGGACAAAGTCTTTCTCAGAGTGAAACCTATGAAAGGAGGGGTAGTATCCAAGAAGGGAAAGAAATTAAAGCCGAGGTGCATTGGACCCTTTGAAATTCTTAAACGAGTTGGAAAAGTGGCTTATCAGCTGGATTTACCTCCTAGTATGAGCAGGATTCATAATGTCTTCCACGTATCTATGCTCAAGAGATATCATCCCGACCCAAGTCATGTGATTCAATTAGATGAAGTTGAAGTAGACGAGTATTTGACCTATGAGAAGCGACCAGTTAAGATTTTGGACCGAGAAATTAAAGAATTGAGAAATAAGAAGATTGCCTTAGTCAAAGTCTTATGGAGAAATCACGACGTCGAGGAGGCAACTTGGGAGGTAGAGAAGGACATGAAGGACCAATACCCGGAGTTATTCGCTTGAACAGGTAAGAATTTTGAGGACAAAATTCTTTTAAGGGGGGAAGGATGTGAGGATCTCAAAATTGCATTAATATCTGAAAATTAAAATTAAAATATTATTTAAATGTTGACTTTATTAAATAATATGTAATTGTATTTAAATATTGTTGTTTACTTATATAAATGTTATATTTTAAATTACATGAATTTTAAAAATTTATTTGGCGGTTTGCATTCGGCTAAGCATTAGGGTGAATATTTGCGCACTGACGCGCAATGTAGCCCTAAGTTGAAATGTAGGGTATGTAGAGGTTATAAAAAAAAATGTACAACTAAGCTGAGGAAATGCTAGATGAGGAAATTCTACCAGTAGATCAAAATTTCGCGCGTAAACGCGATTCGAATTCAAAATGCCCACCATTAATGGCATTCCCAAAAAGTCAACTAGCCTACTCACTAGATTACCCAAATTTTCTTCCCATCTTGTCACCAGCTATCAACCCTTTTCTTTCCCTCCAAGCTCCCGATCCTCTGGTGCAAGAAGAAGCAGAAGCCGCTGCCATTCCAAGCTTCTAACAGCCTTCCATCCTCAGCCATTCACACCCCAATCTTCAAGCTTCCATTTCCAGCTTCCACCTCCATTCTTGGCTGCTATCTCGACCGAGCAAGGAGGAGGAAGATCGCTGCTACTACTGCCGGCGTTGCGTCGGACCAGGGGAGAAGGAGAAACCAACTGCCATTTTTCTTTCCTCCAACCATAGAACCTTCCAAGCTGACTCAAAAACCCCAGACCCAAGCTTCTCTTCACCTTAACGTTTGCTGCTGTGTTGCTGCTGTGGGTGGTTAGACCGAGAGGGAAACAGAGAACAAGGGAGCCGGCTGACCCTCTGTGGTTCTAGGAGCAACTTGAGGAACTAGACAATACCTTTAGCTAGTAAACAACCCACTTGAAGGTAACAAACTCCAGCTTAGCACCTTAGCCAAAAATTTCAGATTTTTGCAGCTTTTGGTTCTTGAAATGTTAGCTTGCGTTGGTGAAACTTGTTGGGTTGCTGATCCTCTAAGCTAATGATTGATGAAGCTAGAGGTGTTTTATGTGTTTATATGTGTGTTTTGTGGTGGTTAAATGTTGGGAAATTTTAAGAATGAAAATGGGGTGCTGGCCGGATGAGGGAGCAATTTTCAAGCTTTGTTACCGGTTGTTGTTTTGCAATTTTTGTTTAGGTAATGAACTGGATTGCTTGTTGGGAGGTTAGACTAATTAGTTGTGATTGTTATGGACTTAAAGTATGAGTTATAAGTTGAAGATGGTTGAGCAAAAAGAGGAGAAAATTCTGCTCTGCTAAACCGAACCAGCAGGCCTGTTTTTCTTCCATTTTTACCCGAAATTTTGAGCTGGATTTTGTGAAGTTATTGAGCTATTTAAATCGTGTATATGTTCACCTATATGTGTAGAGAAGTTTTGGTGAAAATGCAGCTTTGGTACAATGGAAAATTTCATTGAAAAATCAAAGAGAAAAATGCCCCTTGAGCTGTCCGAAAAATTCTGGAAATTTCCAGATTTTTGGGCGAATTTAGGGTTTGGTTTTGACAAGTTTTTGAACCATTTGAGCTGTAAACATGTTAACCTATATGTGAAGTATTGTTTGGATAAAAATGTAGCCTTTGAGTAGTTGAAAAATTTTGGACAAATTGAAGAGAAAATAGACTACTTGTACCGGATGCACTTGAAAATTTTTCCAGCTTTGCATGAGACATGTTGAATGATTTTCACGTTAACATGAACCCAATTTGACTTGTGTTTAGTTAAGGGGTGTGTACAGATCAATTTGGGGACAAAATCTAGTAGAGTTTACGTTCAAAAAATGGACCAAAATTTTATTCTTCACGAGGCTACCCAAAACAGAAATTTTGTTTGAAATTAGAAATGATTTTGACGTTTGGATTTCGTTTTGGTTAAATGTGGACTAAATCTGTCCCGAAAATATTTTCTAGCATTAACCTTTGTTACTAGGTCCATTTTGAGTCAATAATCTTGAATTTTATTAGACCAAATGCCCTATTTCGAGAAGTATGCCAAATCTGGAAATTTTCTTGAAAACTCAAGTTTTTGCCTTCATGAAAATCCTGGAACCAAGTTGGTCAATGGAATTTGGAGAGGTGGAACCAAGTGGAGTGGAGTGAAGATTTAAAGTGCACGATAGGAGCACTACACTCATTGCCAACCTCCACGAAAAGGTATGAAGTCTTACCTATTTTTACTCCCGAATCTCACCAGAGGGTGTTGCCATCTGTGGTGCAGGCACCTGTACTGGAGTTGAAACCTCTACCAGAGCACCTGAAATATGCATATCTGGGTGATAATGAGACACTCCTGGTGATTATCTCATCGGTACTGTCAAAAACCCAGGAGGAGAAACTGATCCTTGTCCTTAGAGAGCATAAAGAGGCGATAAGTTGGACAATTGCGGACATTAAGGGGATCAGCCCGGCCATCTGTATGCACCGGATTAGACTAGATGAGGATGCCAAACCTGTACGACAGGCTCAAAGGAGGCTTAACCCCCTCATGATGGAGGTGGTGAAGAAGGAAATTTTGAAATTGTTAGATGTGGGGATTATTTTGGCAATATCAGATAGCCCTTGGGTGAGCCCGGTCCAGGTAGTCCCAAAGAAGGCAGGAGTGACGGTAGAGGCCAACCAAACGGGTGAGCTCGTGCCAGTGCGCAAACTCACTGGATGGAGGCAGTGTATAGACTACCGTAGGCTAAATGCCGTCACTAAAAAGGACCATTTTCCTCTCCCTTTCATTGACCAGATGGTTGAACGTCTAGCTTGTAGGGCTTACTATTGTTTTTTGGATGGATTTTCAGGATATTTTCAGATAGCAATTGCACCAGAGGATCAAGAGAAGGCAACCTTCACGTGCCCGTTCGGGACCTTTGCCTATAGACGAATGCCATTCGGGTTGTGCAATGCACCTGCAACATTCCAGAGGTGTATGGTAAGTATTTTTTCTGAATATGTGGAGAAAATAATTGAAGTTTTCATGGATGATTTCAGTGTGTATGGTGATAGTTTTGACACATGTCTAGATAACCTGAAATTGATCCTGATAAGGTGTATAGAGACTAATCTTGTGCTTAATTGGGAAAAATGTCATTTTATGGTTGAGCACGGGATAGTCCTGGGTCATATTGTATCGTCTAAGGGCATCGAGGTTGACAGGGCTAAAATAGATATTATATCTGCTTTGCCTTACCCCGCTAGTGTGCGGGAGGTACGCTCTTTTCTTGGACATGCAGGTTTTTACCGGAGGTTCATCAAGGATTTTTCAAAAATTGGAGCCCCGTTGTTCCAACTCTTACAAAAGGAGGTGACCTTCGAATTCGATGACAAATGTCAGAAAGCATTCGACAAGTTGAAAGAATTGTTGACTTCACCCCCAATTATCCAACCCCCTGACTGGAGTCTACCATTTGAGATCATGTGCGATGCCAGTGATCACGCCGTAGGGGCTGTATTGGGGCAAAGAGTAGGGAAGGCAGCTCACGTCATCTACTATGCATCCCGAGCATTGAATGGAGCCCAATTGAATTACTCCACCACTGAGAAGGAGCTTCTTGCAGTTATTTTTGCTCTAGAAAAATTCAAGTCATATCTGTTAGGTGCTAAAGTGATTGTATTTTCTGATCATGCTGCATTAAGGTGCCTGATGACCAAGAAAGATGCAAAGCCGAGGCTCATCAGGTGGATATTGCTACTACAGGAATTTGACCTGGAAATAAGGGATAAAAGAGGCTCAGAGAATTTAGTAGCTGACCATCTGAGTCGTATACCCGTTGGAGAGGATAAGGAACCATTGAGGGATGCATTCCCTGAAGAGCATTTATTTTCTTTAAATTCTCAATTGCCTTGGTATGCCGATCTGGTCAATTATTTGATAACTGGTAGTTTTCCTGCAGGTTGGCCAAAATCGAAGAGGGATAAATTGAAGAGCGACGCCAAGTATTTTATCTGGGATGACCCGTACCTGTGGAAGAGGTGTGCAGATCAGGTAATGAGGAGATGTGTAAGTGAAATGGAATTTCAATCGATTCTAGCTTTTTGTCATACTTTTGCCTGTGGAGGTCATTTTGGACCCAAGAGGACTGCTCATAAGATTTTAGAAAGTGGATTTTATTGGCCTTCATTGTTTAAGGATGCCTATGTGTTTTGTAAGTCATGTGATCGCTGTCAAAGGGTAGGTAATATAACCCGTAGGGATCATATGCCCCAAGTCTCGATGATTTTTGTAAAAATTTTTGATGTCTGGGGTATAGATTTCATGGGGCCTTTTCCTACTTCATTTGGTTTTCTGTATATTTTGCTGGCAGTTGATTATGTGTCCAAATGGGTGGAGGCTAAGGCTACTCGGACTAATGACTCGAAGGTAGTTGCAGATTTTATTAGGTCTAATATTTTTGTACGATTTGGAATGCCAAAAGCCATTGTCAGTGATAGAGGGACGAACTTCTGCAACAAAACCATAGCTGCGTTGTTTCGCAAGTATGGTGTACTCCACAGGGTCTCGACATCGTACCACCCTCAGACCAATGGTCAAGCGGAGGTATCAAACCGGGAGATTAAGTCCATTCTGGAGAAAATGGTGCGCCCCGATAGGAAAGATTGGAGTTCAAGGTTGGAAGATGCTTTGTGGGCATACAGGACCGCTTACAAGACGCCTATAGGGATGTCTCCCTATAGGTTAGTATTTGGTAAGCCTTGCCATCTTCCAGTGGAGTTCGAGCACAAGGCTTTTTGGGCGATAAAGCAATGCAACATGAACCTAGAAGAGGCCGGTGCCCGACGGAAATTGGATTTACAGGAGTTGGAGGAGATTCGCAATGAGGCCTATGAGAATGCGGTAATTTATAAGGAGAAAAATAAGATTTTTCATGACCAACAGATCTCGAGGAGGACATTCGAGTGTGGGCAAAAAGTTCTCTTGTACCACTCCAAATTGAAGTTATTTCCAGGTAAGTTACGTTCTCGTTGGATTGGTCCTTTTGTTGTGACTAATGTCTTTCATTATGGTGCAGTAGAGATCCAAAGTTTGAAGACTGAGAAGAAATTTGTAGTGAATGGTCATCGTCTCAAGCCGTATTATGAAGGGGTTCCAATTGAACGGGTGGAGATGGTGCACTTGGAAGAATCGATTTGCTTAGTTTAAGCAAAGTTTTGGACGATGTCTAGCCAAAGACATTAAAGAAAGGCGCTCATTGGGAGGCAACCCAATTGTTCCTTTTAATTGTTTGTTCAATTTCGTGTGGTAGTTTAGAGGTGTTCTCCTTGAATTCAACTGATTTTGGGTTTCAGTTTTCGTTTTTGCTGATTTATAGGTGCCCTTCAGTCATGACGCGCCCGCGTGGTGATGTGCAGGAAGCTCACGATCAGAAAATTCAGAAACTTCTGGGAGCTCTCTTGCCCTCATGACGCGCCCGCGTGGTGATGTGCAGGAAGCTCACGATCAGAAAATTCAGAAACTTCTGGGAGCTCTCTTGTCCTCATGACGTGCCCGCGTGGTGATGTGCAGGGAGCTCACGATCAGAAACATCACAAACTTCTGGGAGCTCTCTTGCTCTCATGGCGCGCCCACGTCACGTTCGCGGGAAAGGTAAGGATTAAAAAAAAAAAAAAAATTCTTTTAACCGTAGCTACCTCCTTTCTTTTTTGTTACAAAAGAAAAAAATAAAGAAAAAAATTTAAAAAAAAATTTTTTTTGAAAAAATAAAAAAAAAGAAGGAAAAAAAAGAAAAAAAGAGGAAGTAATACGGAATCAAAAGGAAAAAATTTTCTTTCTCTTAACCGTAGCTAGTTCTTGACTTGTCAACGTGGTAATTGAAACAAAAAGAAAAAAAAAATCCTTTCTTTTTCTTTCTTCTTTCTTTCTTTTCTTTCTTTCTTTCTTTCTTCTTCTTTCTTTCTCTTTTCTTTCTTTCTTCTACTCTGTTCCCCTGCTGGTCCGCCAGCCCAGCACGCCGACGGCCCCGCCGCCGTCCACGCGCACGCCGACGCCGCGCACCTCCACCTGCTGTCGCGACGCACGCCACCCACTCGCGCGGGCTCTCCTCTTCTTCTTCAGCGCCGCACAGCCAGGCAGCCGTGCCTTCCTCCAGCTCCACCTCGCCCACCTCTTTGACCGGATTTCAGGGAAGTGTTGCTGTCCTCTCCCCCATTTTTGTTGGTTATTTGTCACATTGAGGACAATGTGTCTTATAGGTGTGGGGGGGTCTAATGGGGTGCTAGTGTTTTTAGTTTTCTTTAGTTTTTAGTTTTATTTCTAGTTGCTCATTTTCTTTCTTTCTTCTTAGTGCTTATCTCTCCTGAAAATAAAAATAAAAAAAATATATATATAAAAAAAAACAGAAAAAGAAAAGAGAAAAAAAATTGATTGGATGTTGGCTCATTGACTCTAATTCTACTTTTGCCAAGTTTTTAAAATAATTATGTATCGGGTTGATGTGGTTGGATCCAAGATATCTCCTTGGTGAATATCGGATTGCTTGGCTCTTTTGATTTCTTTGTTAACTTTTCTAGGCGTTGGGAATGACTGTTGGCATTTTAAGGTGAACTGGTCCAATATTGACTCCAGTTCTCCATGTTTGGCGATAATGAGGCGAGCTGCCCCTATGCTTAGTTGCTAGTGTTGGTATTTCATGTTTTTGGCTTTGTTTGGCTGTGAATAATCTGGACTGTACTCCGCTATTAGTCACTACTGAGTAACCGGGGATCTGCACCTAAAAGTGTAGATTCTCGCGTCAAAAGGTGGTACTTTATATGAGTACATGGTCGTATAGCGGAAGGAGCTGAGTAACCGGACTCCTTCATCTAAAAATGTTGGAGTTCGCGTCAAAAGGCCCCGGCGGCTAGAGACTAAGTCTTCTTGTGTCAAATATTATTATTGCTTGAAGAAATGTAAAAGAAAAAAAAAGAGAAAAAAAAAAAAAAAAAAAAAAAAAAAAGAGAGAGAATAAACAATAGGGAAGCTTGCTGGTTTATGGACTTAATATGGGGACTCGTGTGAATATTTGGACCATTAGCTGATAAATGTTGCGTGCCATTCCCTTTCCTTAGATTAGTTAATTTGGAAATTGAAGGAGTTTGTGGTTTAGAGGCTAACTGAGGGGATGCTTCTCGGATTTTAATTACTAGTGCCCGATATGTGGTTCTTTCTTGAATATCTTGGCAACTTGGTAGATTGGGCAATGACCATTATCAAATTTTGGTGTCTGATGCTTGAGGGCAAGCATGGTTCAGGTGTGGGGGGAATTGATAGGGTATAATTTGTTAGTAATTTTATTATTAATTTTCCCTTTTATCCCTGATAAATATTGTGTTAATTGCTGATATCTACTCATATTTGGTATCTGGACTTAATTTCAGGAATGAAACAGAAAACTACCAAAAAGGAGGGATTTTATGAAGAATATGGAGACTTCTAAGGGCTTCAATCCTTGGGCCCTTGGATTGGTGGGGACCACAAAGCTATAAGTCATTTGGGCTCTTCAAAGAAAGCTACGTAAAAGAGACTTGGAACAAGAAGTACTTTGGAGGCTTTGTCCACATGTGTGGGGACCACCTAGATAGCTTTAGTCTATCTTTCTTTTGTTTCTTAAATAGGGATAACGTAGGGAAAGAAGACATCTCTAGTTTTTAGTCTTTTAGTTTAGTTTTAGTTTTTCTTTCTCCTGACTGGCCTCTGACACACGCCAGGTGTTCGACGATATTCCCCAACGGGAAAAACACCTTTTATTCCTTGCTTCTTAATAGAAAACGCAATGCCTTTGCAATCTATTAATCCGTGTGGTGATTTAATTATGCGGAGTGGCTAAATCTTCCATCTAGTCAAGGGTCAACTCGACGGCGCAGTCCCGAAGATCTGTGAGATCTAATTAGTTTTCACGTGTTCCTTTATCTATTAATATTTGCATGTTGCCTGATTTAATTTTCATGGGATTATTTTATTAATTGGATGTCAAGGGCCCGATGTTCAATGTGATATATTAATCTCGTGCCAATTTAGTCAATTAAATCCGTAATTGTTTGATTGATTAATATTAGTGGCAACTGGTGTGTTTACACATTAGGGGAGCGTGCAATCTAATTTAAATAACCCTCGTAGCGTGTTATTGATTAGGGCTAGGTTTTTCTGGTTATTAATGCAATTGGAAAATTAATTTCTACGGTCGTACCTAGGAGTACTTTTCTGGTTAGGGGTGACTAATGGTCGTACCTTGGTCACCTATAAATTAAGGAAAAATTGGTCATTAGAGTTCCTCGATGGCTATAACTAGTCTATTAATAAATTAAGTGAACCTCTCTTGCATCAATGATCGGATACATGGACTGTGCCTGAGTAGTTGCATCCTTGGCTAGAATTTATTTATTCCTGATTAAATTCCTGTTATATTTGTGCTAGTTATTTATTCATTTTTTAGTTAAATTGTTAAATTGTTTTTAGTTCCATTCCAGTGAAAACACCCCCTTGTCATTGTGAACTTGAAAAGAAACAATTCCTCCCAGTCCCTGTGGATTCGACCCTGCTCACCGCTATCTACTGAAATTACTTTTAGTTTGAGCAGGTTTTATTATTGCACAGGCTGACAACCTGTCATATATAATGTGGTGGCGGCTCATATCCTGTCATGGAAGAATCAGGTTTTGTCAGCTGGAGGTAGTGTGGTATTGATTAAGAGTGTGTTATCCTCAATGTCGAATCATTTGCTCGCAGCTTCTTCTTCTCCAAAGGGGATATTCGTGGCATTGGAGAAGTTATTTGCAAATTTCTTGTGGGGGTCGTCTGATTTTGGTACTAAATTCCACTGGATGGGGTAGGAGGATTTGTGTCGGCCGCGGGAAGAGGGGGGTATTGGTCTACGACTCATTCTCGATTAAATTCTGGTGGAAATTTAGACAACAGCAGTCGCTATGAGAAGAGTTCATGTTAAGAAAATATTGTGCCGGGTTGCATCCTTGTCTAGCTGAGGATAGCCATTGGAGTTCCCATACATGGAGGTGGATGGTTGCGGTGCAGCAAGTAGGGGAGGACCACATTAGCTGGATCGTACAGCAAAAATCGATGGATTTTTGGCATGACAACTGGATGGGATCAGGAGTCTTATGCAAAAATGGGGAGATCTTCCATGACCATTTGGTGGCTGATTTTGTCGATCGGGGGGGCTAGAATATCACCATGCTTGATCAGTATTTGGATGAAACTCTAGTAGGGCGTGTTCTAGAGGTTGCACTCCCATCCTTTCGGGGCAATGATAGAATGGTTTGGTGTGACGCCCCCACTTCTCCCTAAAGCGAACCAAAGGGTATCCGCAGGACGCCTGCCTAACTCTCGCCAAGACTCAAGCAATTTCATTTAAGCTTAATGCCAAACCGAACGTCACAACAAGATAGAATAACATAAACACAATAATGCGGAAGCATTCAAACTTAACAATCATCCATTATCCAACCCATACATGGGGTGTTCAAAATACAACTCAAATCCCAAATATATGTCAGGCCCAAATATTACACTTCAATCCCAAAAGTACAACCCAAACCAAGGGCATAGCCAAAATATAATAGAAACCCTAAAACAAAAGTACATCAGGAGGGTTTCTCCACACTTCCCCGAGATTCAATCCTGTTAAGGAAAATAAATCTATAGGGTGAGCAAAACGCTCGTGAGGCCAAGAACACACATGCAAGCACGTAGTTTAAATAACAATCTCAATTACGAGCTAAACAATAATATATTTCAATAATTGACAATTCACCAAAGGAAATTTATCAGAAACAATTCAAGGATATAGTAGCTCTCAGGAGCTAAGTTCCATTCGCTTTGCCGATGTCACTCGTATACCTTCCCCCGATGACACTCCGTCAACTGAGTTGATATTTCCAATCCGTAGATCACCACTAATTTCTTTCCGTCCACCGAACACCCACTCGGGCCCGCAAGACATGTATGAGGCAATACTCCACGAGTATGCCAAGCAAGACCTCTCAATAGGTCGAGCTTATTTGTCTCATGGCACACCTAGGTTCCCGACCAAGCCCATGCTGGCTCGAGTCCCAGGTCAGCCTATGAGTTTGGGCGTCCCCCATTTACAATTGTGTGTCGAGGAGATTCACTCCAACGACGTATGCGGCCATTGCATTCAATCTCATTCAATATCATTTATTCAAATGAGAACGAGTGAGATAAAGTACATACTCGTCTCCATTCCTAAAATCAGTAATCATTCATAACAATTAAGCACATATCAAGTACTCATACACTGGACACTCACCAAGTATTAAGTGCAAGTAGGGTCAAGGAAAGTTCAAGCGTCCACCGTGGGATCCTCTTGAAGGTTCTCGTGTGCGCCTGAGCAAATAATAGTGAATTATTATTCACACAACCCAATTATCGAGAAATAATTCGTGCACTATTATAATCTAGGGAATTTCATGAAAAGTAACCTTAATTACTTGTAAATCGAGGTTCGAGGGGCGTTTCATAAAGTACAAGAGCATTTGGATTTTTATCTTGGAAATCGAGGTTAAAATGTTTGCATAATGTCGAAAGAATAAAGAGTTCTTGGACAACTCTATTTCCTTGAAAGTTGGAAAATTTCAGTTTTGATATGGATCTTTGAAAAATCGTATCTCACTCGATACAAGTCTAAAATTGGAAAACTTTATACCGTTGGAAATCTCTTGGAATGTACTAAAAGTTCTTAGAAGACACTTTTCCACGAATCTAAGTGAAAAGTACTCAAAAATGAGCTTGAAATCACTATTCCAGAATGCTTCAAGATTGAGCTGGGGTTTGGTTTTTCGCTTAACTTTGGAAAAACTCGTTGCAAAGCAGCCCTTGAAATTTATAACTCAATTAGAGGTGCAAGAAGCGGATAGAATCGGAGTTTCGAGCACCAAGATATGGTAGCTCAAAGTTGGGGAAAATTCAAGACTGTTGAACAATTTCCAGATTTGGGTTTCCGACTTTGGACCTTTAGTTAAGTGTCGAAACGGACTTGGATTGGTGTCAAATTTTGCAGTATAGTACTCCTATATGAAGGGTATCTCTCTATCAAATTTCGTGGGAAAATACCTTCGGGAAGGTGGTTAACCAATCAACCAAAGCTTTGAAATTACTAAGGCAAAACTGCCTTTAGCTCCATTTCTCTCCGTTTCCAAACATTCGGCTAAGGAAAACCTCCAAACATGGTTCATTTGTGAAAGAAAAGTCTAAGGAACATACATGGTACATTTGGTAGGTGTTTAGCACCAAGAAATTCATTTAGTAAGACCACAACAAGTCTCACATCAAATCTGTCCAAATCCAAGGGTTTTCAAGAACAAGGCAGTCACCGTATTTTGATCATGACTCACTCAATTTAACTCGGAATTGAGCATGGTTGATAGTGTTGGAAAATAAATTCATAGGGTTATAATTTCACAGAAGAAATCTTTTTAAGATTCAGCATGCAACTGGCTCGAAATTAAGCCTAAAGTTGCAGCATCATCAAATCGTTCCAGCAGAACAGAGAAACAGGGCAGCCTTCTTAAAATGATTGGTTTGGCTCACACACTTGGAACCAAAATGTACATTTTATACCGTTGGAAAGGTGTGGATGTCTAGTTTCAAATGCCACCAACGGAACTTGATTTCGACGTTGGAGGACAGAGTTACGGCCGAAACACTATCGCTGGACAGAGCTACATGGAAACAGTTTTCCAGCTTGACTAGTTTCACAAAGAAATTCATTTGCCCAACCAAACCTCAATATTTTCCAATGAAAATTTTTACACAACTAATACAACATATAAACATCATATTCAAGCCATTAGATCATCAAAAATTGGCCTTAAAATAACCGAACAAGGCAGGGGCAAAATCAGAAATTTCTATCCCATGAGTTCCTTGAAGTTTTTACTAATTATACACCATTAATCCACCATTTCAAACACTAAACCAACATTATAAATATCATCAACCACAAAATCAACAACAACCCAAGAGTGGGAGTTCATAGAGCCCACTTTCCAATTTTTCCAACAATATCAAGTCATCCACTTACATGCAAGTGCTTAGAGATGCATTTCTACTACCATAAATCAAGTTTAAGGTGTTGGACCATGGTATACCTTCTTGGTGTTCTTAGATCAGAATTTTCGGCCCTTCAAATGCTCCAAGAAAACCGTGAAAGCTCTCCTTCTTCCTAGCTAAAAGGTCTCTCCAAGTGATAGGCTAGGTGTAGTTCAAATTTGGTGGGATTTGAATGAGTTTTTGTGAAGATTTGTGAAGTAAAATTGAGAGAGCAAATGTTAGTTTCTCCAATGCTGCTGGCCGAACCAAGAGAGAGAGGAGGGAGAGTAATTTTGATCAAAATTGGCTTCCTTGAGAAGCTACAAGCTTGTGGCCACAAATCACCCATAAGTCAACTCTTCACAGGGTGCATTTGACGCGATTAGGGCTCGATTTTCTCTCGCGTTTGGTTCACTAGTGCACTAAACCTCTAATGCACTTGTAATCATATAAATATTATTCACTCTTAATTGTCCCGAAATAAGGGTCTAAAGTCCCTCAAATAAAGTCACGCGTGTGAAAATGCGTACGGTCCATCTGAACGCTATAACGTGAAACCTTCGAAAAATTCTTATAACGATTATACTACTAACTATCACTTGAGTACTTAAACATAAAATTACCTATTTTAGAACTATTGTACAAGTCTCCAATATTCCAAGCTTATCGTACTCTCAAGCAGATAAAATTTCCAAGCACTATTCACTATTTTCACTAAACGCGCTTCCGGAAATTAATTTTCGAAACGAGACACTATAAAATTATAACGAAGTTATAATAAAATATATTTAGGTCCAATAAGACTAGAAAATATTGTTCGTGGCAAAAATCCAAATAAATAATTAATCGAGCCAAAATTAGGGCTTAAAAATAATAGTTTTTTTTTT